>NW_028226562.1:0-32957 GCF_052327205.1 Somniosus microcephalus
ACTGAGCCAACCAGGGGGCAAGCAACCTTAGATCTGGTCCTGTGTAACGAGACAGGATTAATTAAAAATGTCCTAGTAAAGGATCCCCTTGGAATGAGTGACCATAACATGGTTGAATTCCATATTCAGTTAGAGGGTGAGGAGGCTGTATCTCAAACAAGCGTGCTAAGCTTGAATAAAGGAGACTATGAAGGTATGAGAGCGGAATTGAGTAAAGTGGATTGGGAAAATAGGTTAAAGGATAAGACGATACACGATCAGTGGTGTACATTTAAGGAGTTATTTTACAAATTCCAAAAAAAGTATATTCCACTGAGAAAAAAAGGGTGTAAAAGAAAAGACAGCCATCCGTGGCTAAGTAAAGAAATTAAGGATAGTATTCGACTAAAAACAAGGGCATATAAGGTAGCCAAATCTAGTGGGAGGATAGAGGATTGGGAAAAGTTTAAAAGACAGCAAAAAATAACAAAAAGATTGATTAAGAAAGGGAAGATACATTATGAAAGTAAATTAGCAAAAAATATAAAGACAGATAGTAAGAGTTTTTATAGTTATATAAAAAGAAAAAGGGTGGCTAAAGTAAATGTTGGTCCCTTAGAGGATGAGACCGGGAAATTAATGGTGGGAAATATGGAGATGGCAAAAACACTGAATGAATATTTTGTATCAGTCTTTACAGTAGAGGACACCAAGAATATCCCAACACTTGACAAGCAGGGGGCTATGGGGGGGAGGAGCTAAATACGATTAAAATCACTAAGGAAGTAGTACTTGGTAAAATAATGGGACTCAAGGCGGATAAATCACCTGGACCTGATGGCTTACATCCCAGGGTTTTGAGGGAAGTGGCGGTAGGGATTGTGGATGCATTGGTAATAATCTTCCAAAACTCCCTGGACTCGGCAAAGGTCCCGGCAGACTGGAAAACTGCTAATGTAACACCCTTATTTAAAAAGGGCAGTAGACAGAAGGCTGGAAACTATAGACCGGTTAGCCTAACATCTGTGGTAGGTAAAATTTTGGAGTCCATTATTAAGGAGACAGTAACAGGACATTTGGATAATCATAATTTAATAAGACAAAGTCAGCATGGTTTTATGAAGGGGAAGTCATGTTTGACAAATTTGCTGGAGTTCTTTGAGGAAGTAACATATAGGGTGGATAAAGGTGAACCAGTGGACGTAGTGTATTTAGACTTCCAAAAGGCATTTGACAAGGTGCCACACAAAAGATTATTGCTTAAGATAAAAAATCACGGGATTGGGGGTAATATTCTGGCATGGATAGAGGATTGGCTATCTAACAGAAGGCAGAGAGTTGGGATAAATGGTTCATATTCAGACTGGCAATCAGTAACCAGTGGTGTTCCGCAGGGGTCAGTGCTGGGTCCCCAACTCTTTACAATCTATATTAACGATTTGGAGGAGGGGACCGAGTGTAACACATCAAAGTTTGCAGATGATACTAAGATGGGAGGGAAAGTAGTGAGTGAGGAGGACATAAAAAACCTGCAAGGGGACATAGACAGGCTAAGTAAGTGGGCAGAGATTTGGCAGATGGAATACAATACTGGAAAGTGTGAGGTTATGCACTTTGGCAGGAAAAATCGTAGAGCAAGTTATTATCTTAATGGCAAGAAACTGGAAAGTACTGAAGTACAAAGGGATCTGGGGGTCCTGGTGCACGAAACTCAAAAGGTTAGTATGCAGGTGCAGCAAGTGATCAAGAAGGCCAATGGAATGTTGGCTTTCATTGCTAGGGGGATAGAATATAAAAATAGGGAGGTATTGCTTCAGTTGTACAAGGTATTGGTGAGACCGCACCTGGAATACTGCGTACAGTTTTGGTGTCCATACTTAAGAAAGGACATACTTGCTCTCGAGTCAGTACAAAGAAGGTTCACTCGATTAATCCCGGGGATGAGGGGATGGACATACGAGGAGAGGTTGAGTAGATTGGGACTCTACTCATTGGAGTTCAGAAGAATGAGAGGCGATCTTATTGAAACATATAAGATTATGAAGGGGTTGGATCGGGTGGATGCAGGGAGGATGTTCCAGATGATGGGTGAAACTAGAACTAGGGGGCATAGTCTTAGAATAAGGGGCTGCTCTTTCAAAACTGAGATGAGGAGGAACTACTTCACTCAGAGGGTGGTAGGTCCATGGAATATGCTGCCCCAAAAAGCTGTCGAAGCTACATCATTACATAAATTTAAAACAGAAATAGACAGTTTCCTAGTAGAAAAGGGAATTAAGGGTTACGGGGAGCGGGCAGGAATTTGGACATGAGTCTAGGTTCGGATCGGTCATGGCCCTGTGGGTAGCGGAGCGGGCCCAGGGGCCGTGTAGCCTGATCCTGCTCCTGTTTTCGTGTGTCTAATGCTGTTAGATTCAGGAGATAGTCCTGTCATAGTGGATTGGCGGTTAGGATCAGATCAGCCATGATCTTATTGAATGGCGGAGCAGGCCCGAGGGGCCAATTGGCCTACTCCTGCTCCTATTTCTTATGTTCTTATGTCTCCACCCCCGTGTAATTACTGTCTCCCCCCCCGTGTAATCACTGTCTCCCCCCTGTGTAATCGCTGTCTCCCCCTGTGTAATCACTGTCTCCCCCCGTGTAATCACTGTCTCCCCCCCGTGTAATCACTGTCTCCCCCCCGTGTATTCACTGTCTCCCACCCGTGTAATCACTGTCTCCCACCCGTGTAATCACTGTCTCCCCCCCGTGTAATCACTGTCTCCCCCCCGTGTATTCACTGTCTCCCCCCCGTGTAATCACTGTCTCCCCCCGTGTAATCACTGTCTCCCCCGTGTAATCACTGTCTCCCCCCGTGTAATCACTGTCTCTCCCCCCGTGTAATCACTGTCTCCCCCGTGTAATTACTGTCTCCCCCCGTGTAATCACTGTCTCCCCCCGTGTAATCACTGTCTCTCCCCCCGTGTAATCACTGTCTCCCACCCGTGTAATCACTGTCTCCCCCCCGTGTAATCACTGTCTCCCCCCCGTGTATTCACTGTCTCCCCCCCGTGTAATCACTGTCTCCCCCCGTGTAATCACTGTCTCCCCCGTGTAATCACTGTCTCCCCCCGTGTAATCACTGTCTCTCCCCCCGTGTAATCACTGTCTCCCACCCGTGTAATCACTGTCTCCCCCCCGTGTAATCACTGTCGCCCCCCCGTGTAATCACTGTCTCCCCCCCATGTAATCACTGTCTCTCCCCGGTGTAATCACTGTCTCCCTCCTGTGTAATCACTGTCTCTCCCCCGTGTAATCACTGTCTCTCCCCCGTGTAATCACTGTCTCACCCCCGTGTAATCACTGTCTCCCCCCGTGTAATCACTGTCTCCCCCCATGCAATCACTGTCTCCCCACCGTGTAATCACTGTCTCCCGCCTCCGTGTAATCACTGTTTCTCCCCGTGTAATCACTGTCTCCCCCCCATGTAATCACTGTCTCCCCCCCCCGTGTAATCACTGTTTCTCCCCGTGTAATCACTGTCTCCCCCCCATGTAATCACTGTCTCCCCCCCATGTAATCACTGTCTCTCCCCCCGTGTAATCACTGTCTCCCCCCGTGTAATCACTGTCTCTCCCCCCATGTAATCACTGTCTCCCATCCGTGTAATCACTGTCTCCCCCCGTGGAATCACTGTCTCCCCCCCGTGTAATCACTGTCTCCCCTCCGTGTAATCACTGTCCCCCCGCCGTGTAATCACTGTCTCCCCCCCGTCTAATCACTGTCTCCCCCCCCGTGTAATCACTGTCTCCCCCCCCCGTGTAATCACTGTCTCCCCCCGCTGTGTAATCACTGTCTCCCCCCATGCAATCACTGTCTCCCCCCCTTGTAATCACTGTCTCCCGCCTCCGTGTAATCACTGTTTCTCCCCGTGTAATCACTGTCTCCCCCCCCATGCAATCACTGTCTCCCACCGTGTAATCACTGTCTCTCCCCCCGTGTAATCACTGTCTCCCCCCCCTGTAATCACTGTCCAACTCCCCCCCGTGTAATCACTGTCTCCCCCCCGTGTAATCACTGTCTCCCACCTCGTGTAATCACTGTCTCCCACCTGTGTAATCACTGTCTCCACCCCCGTGTAATCACTGTCTCCCCCCCCCCGTGTAATCACTGTCTCTCCCCCCGTGTAATCACTGTCTCCCCCCGTGTAATCACTGTCTCTCCCCCCGTGTAATCACTGTCTCCCACCCGTGTAATCACTGTCTCCCCCCGTGTAATCACTGTCTCCCCCCCGTGTAATCACTGTCTCCCCCCGTGTAATCACTGTCTCTCCCCCCCCGTGTAATCACTGTCTCCCACCGTGTATTCACTGTCTCCCCCCCCCGTGTAATCACTGTCTCCCCCCATGTAATCACTGTCTCTCCCCGGTGTAATCACTGTCTCCCTCCTGTGTAATCACTGTCTCTCCCCCGTGTAATCACTGTCTCTCCCCCGTGTAATCACTGTCTCACCCCCGTGTAATCACTGTCTCCCCCCATACAATCACTGTCTCCCCACCGTGTAATCACTGTCTCCCGCCTCCGTGTAATCACTGTCTCCCCCCCATGTAATCACTGTCTCCCCCCCCGTGTAATCACTGTCTCCCCCCCCGTGTAATCACTGTCTCCCCCCCGTGTAATCACTGTCTCTCCCCGTGTAATCACTGTCTCCCCCCCGTGTAATCATTGTCTCTCCCCCCGTGTAATCACTGTCTCCCCCCGTGTAATCACTGTCTCCCCCCCGTGTAATCACTGTCTCCCCCCCGTGTAATCACTGTCCCCCCCCGTGTAATCACTGTCTCCCCCCCGCCGTGTAATCACTGTCTCTCCCCCGTGTAATCACTGTCTCCCCCCCGTGTAATCACTGTCTCCCCCCCCCGTGTAATCACTGTCTCCCCCCGTGTAATCACTGTCTCCCCCCGTGCAATCACTGTCTCTCCCCCGTGTAATCACTGTCTCCCCCCGCCGTGTAATCACTGTCTCCCCCCCCCGTGCAATCACTGTCTCCCCCCCCCCGTGTCATCACTGTCTCCCCCCCGTGTAATCACTGTCTCTCCCCCGTGCAATCACTGTCTCCCCCCCGTGTTATCACTGTCTCCCCCGTGTAATCACTGTCTCCCCCCCGTGTCATCACTGTCTCCCCCTCGTGTCATCACTGTCTCCCCCCCGTGTAATCACTGTCTCCCCCCGTGTAATCACTGTCTCCCCCTGTGTAATCACTGTCTGCCCCCCCCGTGTAATCACTGTCTCCACCCGTGTAATCACTGTCTCCCCTCCCGTGTAATCACTGTCTCCTCCCCGTGTAATCACTGTCTCTCCCTGTGTAATCACTGTCTCCCCCCGTGTAACCACTGTCTCCCCCCCCGTGTAATCACTGTCTCCCCCCCCGTGTAATCACTGTCTCCCCCCCGTGCAATCACTGTCTCCCCCCCGTGTAATCACTGTCTCCCCCGTGTAATCACTGTCTCCCCCGTGTAATCACTGTCTCTCCCCCCGTGTAATCACTGTCTACCCCCCCCGTGTAATCACTGTCTCTCCCCCGTGTAATCCCTGTCTCCCCCCCGTGTAATCACTGTCTCCCACCGTGTAATCCCTGTCCCCCCGCCCCGTGTAATCACTGTCTCCCCCCCGTGTAATCACTGTCCCCCCCGTGTAATCACTGTCTCCCCCATGCAATCACTGTCTCCCCCACTGTCTCCCGCCTCCGTGTAATCACTGTTTCTCCCCGTGTAATCACTGTCTCCCCCCCATGTAATCACTGTCTCCCGCCCGTGTAATCACTGTCTCCCCCCGTGTAATCACTGTCTCCCCCCCCCCGTGTAATCACTGTCTCTCCCCGTGTAATCACTGTCTCCCCCTGTGTAATCACTGTCTCTCCCCCCGTGTAATGACTGTCTCCCCCCGTGTAATGACTGTCTCCCCCCCATGTAATCACTGTCTCTCCCCGTGCAATCACTGTCTCCCCCCGTGTAATCACTGTCTCTCCCCCCGTGTAATCACTGTCTCCCCCCTGTGTAATCACTGTCTCCCCCCCGTGTAATCACTGTCTCCCCCCCGTGTAATCACTGTCCCCCCCCCGTGTAATCACTGTCTCCCCCCCGCCGTGTAATCACTGTCTCTCCCCCGTGTAATCACTGTCTCCCCCCCGTGTAATCACTGTCTCTCCCCCCCCGTGTAATCACTGTCTCCCCCCGTGTATTCACTGTCTCCCCCCCCCGTGTAATCACTGTCTCCCCCCCGTGTAATCACTGTCTCCCCCCTGTGTAATCACTGTCTCCCCAACGTTTAATCACTGTCTCCCCCCGTGTAATCACTGTCTGCCCCCCCCGTGTAATCACTGTCTCCCCCCCGTGTAATCACTGTCTCCCCCCGTGTAATCACTGTCTCCCCCCGTGTAATCACTGTCTCTGCCCCATGTAATCACTGTCTCCCCCCCCCCCGTGTAATCACTGTCTCCCCCCTGTGTAAACACTGTCTCCCCCCCGTGTAATCACTGTCTCTCCCCCGTGGAATCACTGTCCTCCCTCCATGTAATTACTGTCTCCCCCCTCCCCGTGTAATCACTGTCTCCACCCATGTAATCACTGTCTCTCCCCCGTGTAATCACTGTCTCCCCCCGTGTAATCACTGTCTCCCCCCCCGTGTAATCACTGTCTCCCCCCCGTGTAATCACTGTCTCACCCCGTGTAATCACTGTCTCTCCCCCGTGTAATCACTGTCTCCCCCCCGTGTAATCACTGTCTCCCCCCCCCACCGTGTAATCACTGTCTCCCCCCCGTGTAATCACTGTCTCCCCCTCGTGTAATCACTGTCTCCCCCCCGTGTAATCACTGTCTCCCCCCCGTGTAATCACTGTCTCCCCCCCGTGTCATCACTGTCTCCCCCCCGTGTCATCACTGTCTCCCCCCCGTGTAATCACTGTCTCCCCCGTGTAATCAGTGTCTCCCTCCGTGTAATCACTGTCTCCCCCCGTGTAATCACTGTCTCCACCCGTGTAATCACTGTCTCCTCCCCGTGTAATCACTGTCTCCCCCCCCCCGTGTAATCGGTGTCTCTCCCCGTGTAATCACTGTCTCCCCCCGTGTAATCACTGTCTCCCCCGTGTAATCACTGTCTCCCCCCCGTGTAATCACTGTCTCCCACCGTGTAATCACTGTCTCTCCCCCCGTGTAATCACTGTCTCCCCCCCGTGTAATCACTGTCCACCTCCCCCCCGTGTAATCACTGTCTCCCCCCCCCGTGTAATCACTGTCTCCCACCTGTGTAATCACTGTCTCCACCCCCGTGTAATCACTGTCTCTCCCCCCGTGTAATCACTGTCTCCCCCCGTGTAATCACTGTCTCTCCCCCCGTGTAATCACTGTCTCCCACCCGTGTAATCACTGTCTCCCCCCCGTGTAATCACTGTTTCCCCCCGTGTAATCACTGTCTCCCCCCCGTGTAATCACTGTCTCCCCCCGTGTAATCACTGTCTCTCCCGCCGTGTAATCACTGTCTCCCACCCGTGTAATCACTGTCTCCCACCCGTGTAATCACTGTCTCCCCCCCGTGTAATCACTGTCTCCCCCCCGTGTAATCACTGTCTCCCCCCCGTGTAATCTCTGTCTCCCCCCCATGTAATCACTGTCTCCCCCCCGTGTAATCACTGTCTCCCCCCCGTGTAATCACTGTCTCCCCCCCATGTAATCACTGTCTCCCCCCCGGTGTAATCACTGTCTCCCCCCCGTGTAATCACTGTCTCCCACCCGTGTAATCACTGTCTCCCCCCCGTGTAATCACTGTCTCCCCCCGTGTAATCACTGTCTCTCCCCCCGTGTAATCACTGTCTCCCACCCGTGTAATCACTGTCTCCCACCCGTGTAATCACTGTCTCCCCCCCGTGTAATCACTGTCTCCCCCCCGTGTAATCACTGTCTCCCCCCCGTGTAATCACTGTCTCCCCCCCGTGTAATCACTGTCTCCCCCCCGTGTAATCACTGTCTCCCCCCCGTGTAATCACTGTCTCCCCCCCGTGTAATCACTGCCTCTTCCCGGTGTAATCACTGTCTCCCCCCCGTGTAATCACTGTCTCTCCCACCCGTGTAATCACTGTCTCCCCCCTGTGTAATCACTGTCTCTCCCACCCGTGTAATCACTGTCTCCCCCCCGTGTAATCACTGTCTCCCCCCCGTGTAATCACTGTCTCCCCCCGTGTAATCACTGTCTCTCCCACCCGTGTAATCACTGTCTCCCCCCGTGTAATCACTGTCTCCCCCCTGTGTAATCACTGTCTCTCCCCCGTGTAATCACTGTTTCTCCCCCGTGTAATCACTGTCTCCCTCCTGTGTAATCACTGTCTCCCCCCTGTGTAATCACTGTCTCCCCCCCGTGTAATCACTGTCTCCCCCCCCGTGTAATTACTGTCTCCCCCCTGTGTAATCACTGTCTCCACCCGTGTAATCACTGTCTCCCCCGTGTAATAACTGTCTCCCCCCCCGTGTAATCACTGTCTCCCCCCCCCCCGTGGAATCACTGTCTCCCCCCGTGTAATCACTGTCTCCCCCCGTGTAATCGCTGTCTCTGCCCCGTGTAATCACTGTCTCTGCCCCGTGTAATCACTGTCTCCCCCCCCGTGTAATCACTGTCTCACCCCCGTGTAATCACTGTCTCCACCCGTGTAATCACTGTCGCCCCCCCGTGTAATCACTGTCTCTCCCCCGTCTAATCACTGTCCTCCCCCCGTGTAATCACTGTCTCCCCCCCGTGTAATCACTGTCTCCACCCGTCTAATCACTGCCTCCTCCCCGTGTAATCACTGTCTCCCCCCGTGTAATCACTGTCTCCCCCCGTGTAATCACTGTCTCCCCCCGTGTAATCACTGTCTCCCCCGTGTAATAACTGTCTCCCCCCCCCGTGTAATCACTGTCTCCCCCCCCCCCCCGTGGAATCACTGTCTCCCCCCGTGTAATCACTGTCTCCCCCCGTGTAATCGCTGTCTCTGCCCCGTGTAATCGCTGTCTCTGCCCCGTGTAATCACTGTCTCTGCCCCGTGTAATCACTGTCTCCCCCCCCGTGTAATCACTGTCTCCCCCCTGTGTAATCTCTGTCTCACCCCCGTGTAATCATTGTCTCCACCCGTGTAATCACTGTCTCCTCCCCGTGTAATCACTGTCTCCCCCCCGTGTAATCACTGTCTCTCCCCCGTGTAATCACTGTCCTCCCCCCGTGTAATCACTGTCTCCCCCCCGTGTAATCACTGTCTCCACCCGTCTAATCACTGTCTCCTCCCCGTGTAATCACTGTCTCCCCCCGTGTAATCACTGTCTCCCCCCCGTGTAATCACTGTCTCCCCCCCGTGTAATCACTGTCTCCCACCGTGTAATCACTGTCTCTCCCCCCGTGTAATCACTGTCTCCCCCCCGTGTAATCACTGTCCACCTCCCCCCCGTGTAATCACTGTCTCCCCCCCCGTGTAATCACTGTCTCCCACCTGTGTAATCACTGTCTCCACCCCCGTGTAATCACTGTCTCCCCCCCCCGTGTAATCACTGTCTCTCCCCCCGTGTAATCACTGTCTCCCCCCGTGTAATCACTGTCTCTCCCCCCGTGTAATCACTGTCTCCCACCCGTGTAATCACTGTCTCCCCCCCCGTGTAATCACTGTCTCCCCCCGTGTAATCACTGTCTCCCCCCCGTGTAATCACTGTCTCCCCCCGTGTAATCACTGTCTCTCCCCCCGTGTAATCACTGTCTCCCACCCGTGTAATCACTGTCTCCCCCCCGTGTAATCACTGTCTCCCCCCCGTGTAATCACTGTCTCCCCCCCGTGTAATCACTGTCTCCCCCCCCGTGTAATCACTGTCTCCCCCCCGTGTAATCACTGTCTCTTCCCGGTGTAATCACTGTCTCCCTCCTGTGTAATCACTGTCTCTCCCCCGTGTAATCACTGTCTCTCCCCCGTGTAATCACTGTCTCCCTCCTGTGTAATCACTGTCTCCCCCCTGTGTAATCACTGTCTCCCCCCCGTGTAATCACTGTCTCCCCCCCGTGTAATTACTGTCTCCACCCGTGTAATCACTGTCTCCCCCGTGTAATAACTGTCTCCCCCCCCGTGTAATCACTGTCTCCCCCCCCCCCCCCCCGTGGAATCACTGTCTCCCCCTGTGTAATCACTGTCTCCCCCCGTGTAATCGCTGTCTCTGCCCCGTGTAATCACTGTCTCTGCCCCGTGCAATCACTGTCTCCCCCCCGTGTAATCACTGTCTCCCCCCTGTGTAATCTCTGTCTCACCCCCGTGTAATCACTGTCTCCACCCGTGTAATCACTGTCTCCTCCCCGTGTAATCACTGTCTCCCCCCCGTGTAACCACTGTCTCTCCCCCCTGTGTAATCACTGTCTCCCCCCCGTGTAATCACTGTCTCCCCCCTGTGGAATCACTGTCTCCCCCCACCGTGTTATCACTGTCTCCCCCGTGTAATCAGTGTCTCCCCCCCATGTAATCAGTGTCTCCCCCTGTGTAATCACTGTCTCCCCCCAGTGTAATCACTGTCCCCCCCACCGTGTAATCACTGTCTCCCCCCGTGTAATCACTGTCTCCCCCCCGTGTAATCACCGTCTCCCCCCCCGTGTAATCACTGTCTCCCCCCCTGTGTAATCACTGTCTCCCCCACCGTGTAATCACTGTCTCCCCCCGTGTAATCACTGTCTCCCCCCCCGTGTAATCACTGTCTCCCCCCGTGTAATCACTGTCTCCCCCCCGTGTAATCACTGTCTCCCCCCCGTGTAATCACTGTCTCCCCCCGTGTAATCATTGTCTCCCCCCGTGTAATCGCTGTCTTCCCCCCTCGTGTAATCACTGTCTCCCCCCGTGTAATCACTGTCTCCCCCCGTGTAATCACTGTCTCCCCCCGTGTAATCACTGTCTCCCCCCCTGTGTAATCACTGTCCCCCCCGTGTAATCACTCTCTCCCCCGTGTAATCACTGTCTCCCCCCACCGTGTAATCACTGTCTCCCCCCACCGTGTAATCACTGTCTCCCCCCTGTGTAATCACTGTCTCCCCCCACCGTGTAATCACTGTCTCCCCCCACCGTGTAATCACTGTCTCCCCCCTGTGTAATCACTGTCTCCCCCCCGTGGAATCACTGTCTCCCCCCCCGTGTAATCACTGTCTCCCCCCCGTGTAATCAGTGTCTCCCCCCCGTATAATCACTGTCTCCCCCCCGTGTAATCACTGTCTCCCCCACCGTGTAATCACTGTCTCCCCCCGTGTAATCACTGTCTCCCCCCGTGTAATCACTGTCGCCCCCCGTGTAATTACTGTCTCCCCCCGTGTAATCACTGTCTCCCCCCCGTGTAATCACTGTCTCCCCCCCGTGTAATCACTGTCTCCCCCCCCGTGTAATCACTCTCCCCCTGTGTAATCACTCTCTCCCCCCGTGGAATCACTGTCTCCCCGCCGTGAAATCACTGTCTCCCCCGTGTAATCACTGTCTCCCCCCCGTGTAATCACTGTCTCCCCCCCATGTAATCACTGTCTCCCCCCCGTGTAATCACTGTCCCCCCGCCCCGTGTAATCACTGTCTCCCCCCCGTGTAATCACTGTCTCCCCCCGCCGTGTAATCACTGTCTCCCCCATGCAATCACTGTCTCCCCCCCGTGTAATCACTGTCTCCCGCCTCCGTGTAATCACTGTTTCTCCCCGTGTAATCACTGTCTCCCCCCCCATGTAATCACTGTCTCCCCCCCGTGTAATCACTGTCTCCCCCCGTGTAATCACTGTCTCCCCCCGTGTAATCACTGTCACCCCCCCATGTAATCACTGTCTCCCCACCGTGTAATCACTGTCTCTCCACCGTGTAATCACTGTCTCTCCCCGTGTAATCACTGTCTCCCCCGTGTAATCACTGTCTCTGCCCCCCGTGTAATCACTGTCTCCCCCCCGTGTAATCACTGTCTCCCCCCGCCGTGTAATCACTATCTCTCCCCCGTGTAATCACCGTCTCCCCCCCGTGTATTCACTGTCTCCCCCTACCCCGTGTAATCACTGTCTCCCCCCGTGTAATTACTGTCTCCCCCCGTGTAATCACTGTCTCCCCCCCTGTGTAATCACTGTCTCCCGCCGTGTAATCACTGTCCCCCCCTGTGTAATCAGTGTCTCCCCCCGTGTAATCAGTGTCTCCCGCCGTGTAATCACTGTCTCCCCCCCGTGTAATCACTGTCTCCCCCCCGTGTAATCACTGTCTCCCCCCCGTGTAATCACTGTCTCCCCCCCGTGTAATCACTGTCTCCCCCCCGTGTAATCACTGTCTCCCTCCCGTGTAATCACTGTCTCCCCCCGTGTAATCACTGTCTCCACCCCGTGTAATCACTGTCTCCCCCCGTGTAATCGCTGTCTCCCCCCCCTGTAATCACTGTCTCCCCCCGTGAAATCACTGTCTCCCCCCGCCATGTAATCACTGTCCCCCCCTTGTAATCACTGTCTCCCCCGTGTAATCACTGTCTCCCCCCAGCGTGTAATCACTGTCTCCCCACCGTGTAATCACTGTCCCCCACCGCGTAATCAGTGTCTCCGCCCCGTGTAATCAGTGTCTCCCCCCACGTGTAATCACTGTCTCCCCCCCCGTGTAATCACTGTCTCCCCCACCGTGTAATCACTGTCACCTCCCGTGTAATCACTGTCTCCCCCCCGTGTAATCACTGTCTCCCCCCGTGTAACCACTGTCTCCCCCCCGTGTAATCACTGTCTCCCCCCTTGTAATCACTGTCTCCCCCCCGTGTAATCACTGTCTCCCCCCGTGTAATCACTGTCTCCCCCCTGTGGAATCACTGTCTCCCCCGCCCCGTGTAATCACTGTCTCCCCCGTGTAATCACTGTCTCCCCCCGTGTAATCACTGTCTCCCCCCCCCCGTGTAATCACTGTCTCCCCCCCGTGTAATCACTGTCTCCCCGCCGTGTAATCACTGTCCCCCCGCCCCGTGTAATCACTGTCTCCCCCCCGTGTAATCACTGTCTCCCCCCCCCCGTGTAATCACTGTCTCCCCCCATGCAATCACTGTCTCCCCCCCGTGTAATCACTGTCTCCCCCCCGTGTAATCACTGTCTCCCCCCTGTGTAATCACTGTCTCCCCCCTGTATAATCACTGTCTCCCCCCGTGTCATCACTGTCTCCCCCCCCGTGTAATCACTGTCTCCCCCCCGTGTAATCACTGTCTCCCCCCGTGTAATCACTGTCTCCCCACCGTGTAATCACTGTCTCCCGCCCCCCCCGTGTAATCACTGTCTCCCCCCCGTGTAATCATTGTCTCCCCCGTGTAATCACTGTCTCCCCCCCGTGTAATCACTGTCTCCCCCCCCGTGGAATCACTGTCTCCCCCCTGTGTTATCACTGTCTCCCCCCCGTGTAATCACTGTCTGCCCCCCCGTGTAATCACTGTCTTCCCCCGTGTAATCACTGTCTCCCCCCCCCGTGTAATCACTGTCTCCCCCCATGCAATCACTGTCTCCCCCCCCCGTGTAATCACTGTCTCCCCACCCCCCGTGTAATCACTGTTTCTCCCCGTGTAATCACTGTCTCCCCCGTGTAATCACTGTCTCCCCCCCATGTAATCACTATCTCCCCCCCGTGTAATCACTGTCTCTCCCCGTGTAATCACTGTCTCCCCCCGTGTAACCACTGTCTCCCCGTGTAATCACTGTCTCTCCGCCCATGTAATCACTGTCTCCCCCCCACCGTGTAATCACTGTCCCCCCCCGTGTAATCACTGTCTCTCCCCCCGTGTAATCACTGTCTCTCCCCCATGTAATCACTGTCTCCCCCCCGTGTAATCACTGTCTCCCCCCGTGTAATCACTGTCTCTCCCCCCGTGTAATCACTGTCTCCCCCCCGTGTAATCACTGTCCCCCCCCCGTGTAATCACTGTCTCGCCCCCCGTGTAATCACTGTCTCCACCCCCATGTAATCACTGTCTCCCACCCGTGTAATCACTGTCTCTCCCCCTGTGTAATCACTGTCTCCCCCGTGTAATCACTGTCTCCCCCCCGTGTAATCACTGTCTCCCCCCGTGTCATCACTGTCTCCCCCCCGTGTAATCACTGTCTCCCCCCCGTGTAATCACTGTCTCCCCCCGTGTAATCACTGTCTCCCCCCGTGTAATCACTGTCTCCCCCCGTGTAATCACTGTCTCCTCCCCGTGTAATCACTGTCTCCCCCCCCGTGTAATCACTGTCTCCCCCCCGTGTAATCACTGTCTCTCCCCGTGTAATCACTGTCTCCCCCCATGTAATCACTGTCTCCCCCGTGTAATCACTGTCTCCCCCCCCGTGTAATCACTGTCTCCCCCGTGTAATCACTGTCTCCCCCCGTGTAACCACTGTCTCCCCCCCGTGTAATCACTGTCTCCCCCCTTGTAATCACTGTCTCCCCCCCGTGTAATCACTGTCTCCCCCCTTGTAATCACTGTCTCCCCCCCGTGTAATCACTGTCTCCCCCCGTGTAATCACTGTCTCCCCCCTGTGGAATCACTGTCTCCCCCCCCCGTGTAATCACTGTCTCCCCCGTGTAATCACTGTCTCCCCCCCGTGTAATCACTGTCTCCCCCCCCCGTGTAATCACTGTCTCCCCCCCCCGTGTAATCACTGTCTCCCCCCCGTGTAATCACTGTCTCCCCCCCGTGTAATCACTGTCCCCCCGCCCCGTGTAATCACTGTCTCCCCCCCCGTGTAATCACTGTCTCCCCCCATGCAATCACTGTCTCCCCCCTGTGTAATCACTGTCTCCCCCCCGTGTAATCACTGTCTCCCCCCCGTGTAATCACTGTCTCCCCCCTGTGTAATCACTGTCTCCCACCTGTGTAATCACTGTCTCCCCCCCGTGTAATCACTGTCTCACCCCCGTGTAATCACTGTCTCCCCCCCGTGTAATCACTGTCTCCCCCCGTGTAATCACTGTCTCCCCACCGTGTAATCACTGTCTCCCGCCCCCCCCCCGTGTAATCACTGTCTCCCCCCCGTGTAATCATTGTCTCCCCCGTGTAATCACTGTCTCCCCCCCGTGTAATCACTGTCTCCCCCCCCCGTGGAATCACTGTCTCCCCCCTGTGTTATCACTGTCTCCCCCGTGTAATCACTGTCTCCCCCCCGTGTAATCACTGTCTCCCACCTGTGTAACCCGGTGCCAGGGTTAAGGACATCTCCTCTGGGCTGGACAGAAACTTGGAGTGGGAGGGGGAGGATCCAGTTGTCGTGGTCCATGTTGGTACCAACGACATAGATAGGACAAGGAAGGAGGTTCTGCTGAGGGAGTTTGAGCAGCTAGGGGCCAAATTAAAAAGCAGAACCACAAGGGTAATAATCTCTGGATTATTACCTGAGCCACGAGCGAATTTGGCTAGGACAAATAAAATAAGAGAGTTAAATGCGTGGCTCAAAGACTGGTGTGGGAGAAATGGGTTTTGCTTCCTGGGACACTGGCACCAGTACTGGGACAGGAGGGAGCTGTTCCGTTGGGACGGGCTTCACTTGGCCAGTGCTGGGACTAGAGTCCTGGCGGATCATATAACTAGGGCTGTAGAGAGGGCTTTAAACTAACTAGTGGGGGGGAGGTTCCCAGAGAGCAAATAATACAAATGACAACAGAGAAGGTCATAGACTTAGGTAGCAGTGGGGAAATTAAAAACCAGAGCGTGTCAGGAAGGGGTAAAAGGTGTGGAGTAAAAGGTAAAGTAATAAAAAGGGCAATAGCAGGAACTAAGTGTCACAAAACATATTTGAAAGTTCTCTATCTGAATGCACGTAGCATTCGTAACAAAATAGACGAGTTAAAGGCACAAATAGCTACATATGGGTATGATCTTGTGGCCATTACAGAAACATGTCTGCAGGTTGACAATGCCTGGGAATTAAACATACCAGGTTATTTAACAATCAGGAAGGACAGGCAGGAAGGAAGGGGAGGTGGGGTGGCTATGTTAATAAAAGAAGGAATCACTGTAATACAGAGAAATGATATTGGGTCAAAAGATCAGGATAATGAAACAGTTTGGGTGGAGATAAGGAATAATAAGGGGAAAAAAACACTAGTGGGTGTCGTATATAGGCCTCCGAACAGTCGCAACTCGGTTGGACGGAGTATCAATCAGGAAATAGTTGAGGCTTGTAATAAGGGAACATCTATAATTATGGGGGATTTTAACTATCATATAAATTGGACGAATCAAATTGGGCAGGGCTGCCTTGAGGATGAGTTCATTGAGTGTATTAGGGATGGGTTTCTTGAGCAGTATGTAACTGAGCCAACCAGGGGGCAAGCAACCTTAGATCTGGTCCTGTGTAACGAGACAGGATTAATTAAAAATGTCCTAGTAAAGGATCCCCTTGGAATGAGTGACCATAACATGGTTGAATTCCATATTCAGTTAGAGGGTGAGGAGGCTGTATCTCAAACAAGCGTGCTAAGCTTGAATAAAGGAGACTATGAAGGTATGAGAGCGGAATTGAGTAAAGTGGATTGGGAAAATAGGTTAAAGGATAAGACGATACACGATCAGTGGTGTACATTTAAGGAGTTATTTTACAAATTCCAAAAAAAGTATATTCCACTGAGAAAAAAAGGGTGTAAAAGAAAAGACAGCCATCCGTGGCTAAGTAAAGAAATTAAGGATAGTATTCGACTAAAAACAAGGGCATATAAGGTAGCCAAATCTAGTGGGAGGATAGAGGATTGGGAAAAGTTTAAAAGACAGCAAAAAATAACAAAAAGATTGATTAAGAAAGGGAAGATACATTATGAAAGTAAATTAGCAAAAAATATAAAGACAGATAGTAAGAGTTTTTATAGTTATATAAAAAGAAAAAGGGTGGCTAAAGTAAATGTTGGTCCCTTAGAGGATGAGACCGGGAAATTAATGGTGGGAAATATGGAGATGGCAAAAACACTGAATGAATATTTTGTATCAGTCTTTACAGTAGAGGACACCAAGAATATCCCAACACTTGACAAGCAGGGGGCTATGGGGGGGAGGAGCTAAATACGATTAAAATCACTAAGGAAGTAGTACTTGGTAAAATAATGGGACTCAAGGCGGATAAATCACCTGGACCTGATGGCTTACATCCCAGGGTTTTGAGGGAAGTGGCGGTAGGGATTGTGGATGCATTGGTAATAATCTTCCAAAACTCCCTGGACTCGGCAAAGGTCCCGGCAGACTGGAAAACTGCTAATGTAACACCCTTATTTAAAAAGGGCAGTAGACAGAAGGCTGGAAACTATAGACCGGTTAGCCTAACATCTGTGGTAGGTAAAATTTTGGAGTCCATTATTAAGGAGACAGTAACAGGACATTTGGATAATCATAATTTAATAAGACAAAGTCAGCATGGTTTTATGAAGGGGAAGTCATGTTTGACAAATTTGCTGGAGTTCTTTGAGGAAGTAACATATAGGGTGGATAAAGGTGAACCAGTGGACGTAGTGTATTTAGACTTCCAAAAGGCATTTGACAAGGTGCCACACAAAAGATTATTGCTTAAGATAAAAAATCACGGGATTGGGGGTAATATTCTGGCATGGATAGAGGATTGGCTATCTAACAGAAGGCAGAGAGTTGGGATAAATGGTTCATATTCAGACTGGCAATCAGTAACCAGTGGTGTTCCGCAGGGGTCAGTGCTGGGTCCCCAACTCTTTACAATCTATATTAACGATTTGGAGGAGGGGACCGAGTGTAACACATCAAAGTTTGCAGATGATACTAAGATGGGAGGGAAAGTAGTGAGTGAGGAGGACATAAAAAACCTGCAAGGGGACATAGACAGGCTAAGTAAGTGGGCAGAGATTTGGCAGATGGAATACAATACTGGAAAGTGTGAGGTTATGCACTTTGGCAGGAAAAATCGTAGAGCAAGTTATTATCTTAATGGCAAGAAACTGGAAAGTACTGAAGTACAAAGGGATCTGGGGGTCCTGGTGCACGAAACTCAAAAGGTTAGTATGCAGGTGCAGCAAGTGATCAAGAAGGCCAATGGAATGTTGGCTTTCATTGCTAGGGGGATAGAATATAAAAATAGGGAGGTATTGCTTCAGTTGTACAAGGTATTGGTGAGACCGCACCTGGAATACTGCGTACAGTTTTGGTGTCCATACTTAAGAAAGGACATACTTGCTCTCGAGTCAGTACAAAGAAGGTTCACTCGATTAATCCCGGGGATGAGGGGATGGACATACGAGGAGAGGTTGAGTAGATTGGGACTCTACTCATTGGAGTTCAGAAGAATGAGAGGCGATCTTATTGAAACATATAAGATTATGAAGGGGTTGGATCGGGTGGATGCAGGGAGGATGTTCCAGATGATGGGTGAAACTAGAACTAGGGGGCATAGTCTTAGAATAAGGGGCTGCTCTTTCAAAACTGAGATGAGGAGGAACTACTTCACTCAGAGGGTGGTAGGTCCATGGAATATGCTGCCCCAAAAAGCTGTCGAAGCTACATCATTACATAAATTTAAAACAGAAATAGACAGTTTCCTAGTAGAAAAGGGAATTAAGGGTTACGGGGAGCGGGCAGGAATTTGGACATGAGTCTAGGTTCGGATCGGTCATGGCCCTGTGGGTAGCGGAGCGGGCCCAGGGGCCGTGTAGCCTGATCCTGCTCCTGTTTTCGTGTGTCTAATGCTGTTAGATTCAGGAGATAGTCCTGTCATAGTGGATTGGCGGTTAGGATCAGATCAGCCATGATCTTATTGAATGGCGGAGCAGGCCCGAGGGGCCAATTGGCCTACTCCTGCTCCTATTTCTTATGTTCTTATGTCTCCACCCCCGTGTAATTACTGTCTCCCCCCCCGTGTAATCACTGTCTCCCCCCTGTGTAATCGCTGTCTCCCCCTGTGTAATCACTGTCTCCCCCCGTGTAATCACTGTCTCCCCCCCGTGTAATCACTGTCTCCCCCCCGTGTATTCACTGTCTCCCACCCGTGTAATCACTGTCTCCCACCCGTGTAATCACTGTCTCCCCCCCGTGTAATCACTGTCTCCCCCCCGTGTATTCACTGTCTCCCCCCCGTGTAATCACTGTCTCCCCCCGTGTAATCACTGTCTCCCCCGTGTAATCACTGTCTCCCCCCGTGTAATCACTGTCTCTCCCCCCGTGTAATCACTGTCTCCCCCGTGTAATTACTGTCTCCCCCCGTGTAATCACTGTCTCCCCCCGTGTAATCACTGTCTCTCCCCCCGTGTAATCACTGTCTCCCACCCGTGTAATCACTGTCTCCCCCCCGTGTAATCACTGTCTCCCCCCCGTGTATTCACTGTCTCCCCCCCGTGTAATCACTGTCTCCCCCCGTGTAATCACTGTCTCCCCCGTGTAATCACTGTCTCCCCCCGTGTAATCACTGTCTCTCCCCCCGTGTAATCACTGTCTCCCACCCGTGTAATCACTGTCTCCCCCCCGTGTAATCACTGTCGCCCCCCCGTGTAATCACTGTCTCCCCCCCATGTAATCACTGTCTCTCCCCGGTGTAATCACTGTCTCCCTCCTGTGTAATCACTGTCTCTCCCCCGTGTAATCACTGTCTCTCCCCCGTGTAATCACTGTCTCACCCCCGTGTAATCACTGTCTCCCCCCGTGTAATCACTGTCTCCCCCCATGCAATCACTGTCTCCCCACCGTGTAATCACTGTCTCCCGCCTCCGTGTAATCACTGTTTCTCCCCGTGTAATCACTGTCTCCCCCCCATGTAATCACTGTCTCCCCCCCCCGTGTAATCACTGTTTCTCCCCGTGTAATCACTGTCTCCCCCCCATGTAATCACTGTCTCCCCCCCATGTAATCACTGTCTCTCCCCCCGTGTAATCACTGTCTCCCCCCGTGTAATCACTGTCTCTCCCCCCATGTAATCACTGTCTCCCATCCGTGTAATCACTGTCTCCCCCCGTGGAATCACTGTCTCCCCCCCGTGTAATCACTGTCTCCCCTCCGTGTAATCACTGTCCCCCCGCCGTGTAATCACTGTCTCCCCCCCGTCTAATCACTGTCTCCCCCCCCGTGTAATCACTGTCTCCCCCCCCCGTGTAATCACTGTCTCCCCCCGCTGTGTAATCACTGTCTCCCCCCATGCAATCACTGTCTCCCCCCCTTGTAATCACTGTCTCCCGCCTCCGTGTAATCACTGTTTCTCCCCGTGTAATCACTGTCTCCCCCCCCATGCAATCACTGTCTCCCACCGTGTAATCACTGTCTCTCCCCCCGTGTAATCACTGTCTCCCCCCCCTGTAATCACTGTCCAACTCCCCCCCGTGTAATCACTGTCTCCCCCCCGTGTAATCACTGTCTCCCACCTCGTGTAATCACTGTCTCCCACCTGTGTAATCACTGTCTCCACCCCCGTGTAATCACTGTCTCCCCCCCCCCCGTGTAATCACTGTCTCTCCCCCCGTGTAATCACTGTCTCCCCCCGTGTAATCACTGTCTCTCCCCCCGTGTAATCACTGTCTCCCACCCGTGTAATCACTGTCTCCCCCCGTGTAATCACTGTCTCCCCCCCGTGTAATCACTGTCTCCCCCCGTGTAATCACTGTCTCTCCCCCCCCGTGTAATCACTGTCTCCCACCGTGTATTCACTGTCTCCCCCCCCCGTGTAATCACTGTCTCCCCCCATGTAATCACTGTCTCTCCCCGGTGTAATCACTGTCTCTCCCCCGTGTAATCACTGTCTCTCCCCCGTGTAATCACTGTCTCACCCCCGTGTAATCACTGTCTCCCCCCATACAATCACTGTCTCCCCACCGTGTAATCACTGTCTCCCGCCTCCGTGTAATCACTGTCTCCCCCCCATGTAATCACTGTCTCCCCCCCCGTGTAATCACTGTCTCCCCCCCCGTGTAATCACTGTCTCCCCCCCGTGTAATCACTGTCTCTCCCCGTGTAATCACTGTCTCCCCCCCGTGTAATCATTGTCTCTCCCCCCGTGTAATCACTGTCTCCCCCCGTGTAATCACTGTCTCCCCCCCGTGTAATCACTGTCTCCCCCCCGTGTAATCACTGTCCCCCCCCGTGTAATCACTGTCTCCCCCCCGCCGTGTAATCACTGTCTCTCCCCCGTGTAATCACTGTCTCCCCCCCGTGTAATCACTGTCTCCCCCCCCCGTGTAATCACTGTCTCCCCCCGTGTAATCACTGTCTCCCCCCGTGCAATCACTGTCTCTCCCCCGTGTAATCACTGTCTCCCCCCGCCGTGTAATCACTGTCTCCCCCCCCCGTGCAATCACTGTCTCCCCCCCCCCGTGTCATCACTGTCTCCCCCCCGTGTAATCACTGTCTCTCCCCCGTGCAATCACTGTCTCCCCCCCGTGTTATCACTGTCTCCCCCGTGTAATCACTGTCTCCCCCCCGTGTCATCACTGTCTCCCCCTCGTGTCATCACTGTCTCCCCCCCGTGTAATCACTGTCTCCCCCCGTGTAATCACTGTCTCCCCCTGTGTAATCACTGTCTGCCCCCCCCGTGTAATCACTGTCTCCACCCGTGTAATCACTGTCTCCCCTCCCGTGTAATCACTGTCTCCTCCCCGTGTAATCACTGTCTCTCCCTGTGTAATCACTGTCTCCCCCCGTGTAACCACTGTCTCCCCCCCCGTGTAATCACTGTCTCCCCCCCCGTGTAATCACTGTCTCCCCCCCGTGCAATCACTGTCTCCCCCCCGTGTAATCACTGTCTCCCCCGTGTAATCACTGTCTCCCCCGTGTAATCACTGTCTCTCCCCCCGTGTAATCACTGTCTACCCCCCCCGTGTAATCACTGTCTCTCCCCCGTGTAATCCCTGTCTCCCCCCCGTGTAATCACTGTCTCCCACCGTGTAATCCCTGTCCCCCCGCCCCGTGTAATCACTGTCTCCCCCCCCGTGTAATCACTGTCCCCCCCGTGTAATCACTGTCTCCCCCATGCAATCACTGTCTCCCCCACTGTCTCCCGCCTCCGTGTAATCACTGTTTCTCCCCGTGTAATCACTGTCTCCCCCCCATGTAATCACTGTCTCCCGCCCGTGTAATCACTGTCTCCCCCCGTGTAATCACTGTCTCCCCCCCCCCGTGTAATCACTGTCTCTCCCCGTGTAATCACTGTCTCCCCCTGTGTAATCACTGTCTCTCCCCCCGTGTAATGACTGTCTCCCCCCGTGTAATGACTGTCTCCCCCCCATGTAATCACTGTCTCTCCCCGTGCAATCACTGTCTCCCCCCGTGTAATCACTGTCTCTCCCCCCGTGTAATCACTGTCTCCCCCCTGTGTAATCACTGTCTCCCCCCCGTGTAATCACTGTCTCCCCCCCGTGTAATCACTGTCCCCCCCCCGTGTAATCACTGTCTCCCCCCCGCCGTGTAATCACTGTCTCTCCCCCGTGTAATCACTGTCTCCCCCCCGTGTAATCACTGTCTCTCCCCCCCCGTGTAATCACTGTCTCCCCCCGTGTATTCACTGTCTCCCCCCCCCGTGTAATCACTGTCTCCCCCCCGTGTAATCACTGTCTCCCCCCTGTGTAATCACTGTCTCCCCAACGTTTAATCACTGTCTCCCCCCGTGTAATCACTGTCTGCCCCCCCCGTGTAATCACTGTCTCCCCCCCGTGTAATCACTGTCTCCCCCCGTGTAATCACTGTCTCCCCCCGTGTAATCACTGTCTCTGCCCCATGTAATCACTGTCTCCCCCCCCCCCCGTGTAATCACTGTCTCCCCCCTGTGTAAACACTGTCTCCCCCCCGTGTAATCACTGTCTCTCCCCCGTGGAATCACTGTCCTCCCTCCATGTAATTACTGTCTCCCCCCTCCCCGTGTAATCACTGTCTCCACCCATGTAATCACTGTCTCTCCCCCGTGTAATCACTGTCTCCCCCCGTGTAATCACTGTCTCCCCCCCCGTGTAATCACTGTCTCCCCCCCGTGTAATCACTGTCTCACCCCGTGTAATCACTGTCTCTCCCCCGTGTAATCACTGTCTCCCCCCCGTGTAATCACTGTCTCCCCCCCCCACCGTGTAATCACTGTCTCCCCCCCGTGTAATCACTGTCTCCCCCTCGTGTAATCACTGTCTCCCCCCCGTGTAATCACTGTCTCCCCCCCGTGTAATCACTGTCTCCCCCCCGTGTCATCACTGTCTCCCCCCCGTGTCATCACTGTCTCCCCCCCGTGTAATCACTGTCTCCCCCGTGTAATCAGTGTCTCCCTCCGTGTAATCACTGTCTCCCCCCGTGTAATCACTGTCTCCACCCGTGTAATCACTGTCTCCTCCCCGTGTAATCACTGTCTCCCCCCCCCCGTGTAATCGGTGTCTCTCCCCGTGTAATCACTGTCTCCCCCCGTGTAATCACTGTCTCCCCCGTGTAATCACTGTCTCCCCCCCGTGTAATCACTGTCTCCCACCGTGTAATCACTGTCTCTCCCCCCGTGTAATCACTGTCTCCCCCCCGTGTAATCACTGTCCACCTCCCCCCCGTGTAATCACTGTCTCCCCCCCCCGTGTAATCACTGTCTCCCACCTGTGTAATCACTGTCTCCACCCCCGTGTAATCACTGTCTCTCCCCCCGTGTAATCACTGTCTCCCCCCGTGTAATCACTGTCTCTCCCCCCGTGTAATCACTGTCTCCCACCCGTGTAATCACTGTCTCCCCCCCGTGTAATCACTGTTTCCCCCCGTGTAATCACTGTCTCCCCCCCGTGTAATCACTGTCTCCCCCCGTGTAATCACTGTCTCTCCCGCCGTGTAATCACTGTCTCCCACCCGTGTAATCACTGTCTCCCACCCGTGTAATCACTGTCTCCCCCCCGTGTAATCACTGTCTCCCCCCCGTGTAATCACTGTCTCCCCCCCGTGTAATCTCTGTCTCCCCCCCATGTAATCACTGTCTCCCCCCCGTGTAATCACTGTCTCCCCCCCGTGTAATCACTGTCTCCCCCCCATGTAATCACTGTCTCCCCCCCGGTGTAATCACTGTCTCCCCCCCGTGTAATCACTGTCTCCCACCCGTGTAATCACTGTCTCCCCCCCGTGTAATCACTGTCTCCCCCCGTGTAATCACTGTCTCTCCCCCCGTGTAATCACTGTCTCCCACCCGTGTAATCACTGTCTCCCACCCGTGTAATCACTGTCTCCCCCCCGTGTAATCACTGTCTCCCCCCCGTGTAATCACTGTCTCCCCCCCCGTGTAATCACTGTCTCCCCCCCGTGTAATCACTGTCTCCCCCCCGTGTAATCACTGTCTCCCCCCCGTGTAATCACTGTCTCCCCCCCGTGTAATCACTGCCTCTTCCCGGTGTAATCACTGTCTCCCCCCCGTGTAATCACTGTCTCTCCCACCCGTGTAATCACTGTCTCCCCCCTGTGTAATCACTGTCTCTCCCACCCGTGTAATCACTGTCTCCCCCCCGTGTAATCACTGTCTCCCCCCCGTGTAATCACTGTCTCCCCCCGTGTAATCACTGTCTCTCCCACCCGTGTAATCACTGTCTCCCCCCGTGTAATCACTGTCTCCCCCCTGTGTAATCACTGTCTCTCCCCCGTGTAATCACTGTTTCTCCCCCGTGTAATCACTGTCTCCCTCCTGTGTAATCACTGTCTCCCCCCTGTGTAATCACTGTCTCCCCCCCGTGTAATCACTGTCTCCCCCCCCGTGTAATTACTGTCTCCCCCCTGTGTAATCACTGTCTCCACCCGTGTAATCACTGTCTCCCCCGTGTAATAACTGTCTCCCCCCCCGTGTAATCACTGTCTCCCCCCCCCCCCGTGGAATCACTGTCTCCCCCCGTGTAATCACTGTCTCCCCCCGTGTAATCGCTGTCTCTGCCCCGTGTAATCACTGTCTCTGCCCCGTGTAATCACTGTCTCCCCCCCCGTGTAATCACTGTCTCACCCCCGTGTAATCACTGTCTCCACCCGTGTAATCACTGTCGCCCCCCCGTGTAATCACTGTCTCTCCCCCGTCTAATCACTGTCCTCCCCCCGTGTAATCACTGTCTCCCCCCCGTGTAATCACTGTCTCCACCCGTCTAATCACTGCCTCCTCCCCGTGTAATCACTGTCTCCCCCCGTGTAATCACTGTCTCCCCCCGTGTAATCACTGTCTCCCCCCGTGTAATCACTGTCTCCCCCGTGTAATAACTGTCTCCCCCCCCCGTGTAATCACTGTCTCCCCCCCCCCCCCCGTGGAATCACTGTCTCCCCCCGTGTAATCACTGTCTCCCCCCGTGTAATCGCTGTCTCTGCCCCGTGTAATCGCTGTCTCTGCCCCGTGTAATCACTGTCTCTGCCCCGTGTAATCACTGTCTCCCCCCCCGTGTAATCACTGTCTCCCCCCTGTGTAATCTCTGTCTCACCCCCGTGTAATCATTGTCTCCACCCGTGTAATCACTGTCTCCTCCCCGTGTAATCACTGTCTCCCCCCCGTGTAATCACTGTCTCTCCCCCGTGTAATCACTGTCCTCCCCCCGTGTAATCACTGTCTCCCCCCCGTGTAATCACTGTCTCCACCCGTCTAATCACTGTCTCCTCCCCGTGTAATCACTGTCTCCCCCCGTGTAATCACTGTCTCCCCCCCGTGTAATCACTGTCTCCCCCCCGTGTAATCACTGTCTCCCACCGTGTAATCACTGTCTCTCCCCCCGTGTAATCACTGTCTCCCCCCCGTGTAATCACTGTCCACCTCCCCCCCGTGTAATCACTGTCTCCCCCCCCGTGTAATCACTGTCTCCCACCTGTGTAATCACTGTCTCCACCCCCGTGTAATCACTGTCTCCCCCCCCCGTGTAATCACTGTCTCTCCCCCCGTGTAATCACTGTCTCCCCCCGTGTAATCACTGTCTCTCCCCCCGTGTAATCACTGTCTCCCACCCGTGTAATCACTGTCTCCCCCCCCGTGTAATCACTGTCTCCCCCCGTGTAATCACTGTCTCCCCCCCGTGTAATCACTGTCTCCCCCCGTGTAATCACTGTCTCTCCCCCCGTGTAATCACTGTCTCCCACCCGTGTAATCACTGTCTCCCCCCCGTGTAATCACTGTCTCCCCCCCGTGTAATCACTGTCTCCCCCCCGTGTAATCACTGTCTCCCCCCCCGTGTAATCACTGTCTCCCCCCCGTGTAATCACTGTCTCTTCCCGGTGTAATCACTGTCTCCCTCCTGTGTAATCACTGTCTCTCCCCCGTGTAATCACTGTCTCTCCCCCGTGTAATCACTGTCTCCCTCCTGTGTAATCACTGTCTCCCCCCTGTGTAATCACTGTCTCCCCCCCGTGTAATCACTGTCTCCCCCCCGTGTAATCACTGTCTCTTCCCGGTGTAATCACTGTCTCCCTCCTGTGTAATCACTGTCTCTCCCCCGTGTAATCACTGTCTCTCCCCCGTGTAATCACTGTCTCCCTCCTGTGTAATCACTGTCTCCCCCCTGTGTAATCACTGTCTCCCCCCCGTGTAATCACTGTCTCCCCCCCGTGTAATTACTGTCTCCACCCGTGTAATCACTGTCTCCCCCGTGTAATAACTGTCTCCCCCCCCGTGTAATCACTGTCTCCCCCCCCCCCCCCCCCGTGGAATCACTGTCTCCCCCTGTGTAATCACTGTCTCCCCCCGTGTAATCGCTGTCTCTGCCCCGTGTAATCACTGTCTCTGCCCCGTGCAATCACTGTCTCCCCCCCGTGTAATCACTGTCTCCCCCCTGTGTAATCTCTGTCTCACCCCCGTGTAATCACTGTCTCCACCCGTGTAATCACTGTCTCCTCCCCGTGTAATCACTGTCTCCCCCCCGTGTAACCACTGTCTCTCCCCCCTGTGTAATCACTGTCTCCCCCCCGTGTAATCACTGTCTCCCCCCTGTGGAATCACTGTCTCCCCCCACCGTGTTATCACTGTCTCCCCCGTGTAATCAGTGTCTCCCCCCCATGTAATCAGTGTCTCCCCCTGTGTAATCACTGTCTCCCCCCAGTGTAATCACTGTCCCCCCCACCGTGTAATCACTGTCTCCCCCCGTGTAATCACTGTCTCCCCCCCGTGTAATCACCGTCTCCCCCCCCGTGTAATCACTGTCTCCCCCCCTGTGTAATCACTGTCTCCCCCACCGTGTAATCACTGTCTCCCCCCGTGTAATCACTGTCTCCCCCCCCGTGTAATCACTGTCTCCCCCCGTGTAATCACTGTCTCCCCCCCGTGTAATCACTGTCTCCCCCCCGTGTAATCACTGTCTCCCCCCGTGTAATCATTGTCTCCCCCCGTGTAATCGCTGTCTTCCCCCCTCGTGTAATCACTGTCTCCCCCCGTGTAATCACTGTCTCCCCCCGTGTAATCACTGTCTCCCCCCGTGTAATCACTGTCTCCCCCCCTGTGTAATCACTGTCCCCCCCGTGTAATCACTCTCTCCCCCGTGTAATCACTGTCTCCCCCCACCGTGTAATCACTGTCTCCCCCCACCGTGTAATCACTGTCTCCCCCCTGTGTAATCACTGTCTCCCCCCACCGTGTAATCACTGTCTCCCCCCACCGTGTAATCACTGTCTCCCCCCTGTGTAATCACTGTCTCCCCCCCGTGGAATCACTGTCTCCCCCCCCGTGTAATCACTGTCTCCCCCCCGTGTAATCAGTGTCTCCCCCCCGTATAATCACTGTCTCCCCCCCGTGTAATCACTGTCTCCCCCACCGTGTAATCACTGTCTCCCCCCGTGTAATCACTGTCTCCCCCCGTGTAATCACTGTCGCCCCCCGTGTAATTACTGTCTCCCCCCGTGTAATCACTGTCTCCCCCCCGTGTAATCACTGTCTCCCCCCCGTGTAATCACTGTCTCCCCCCCCGTGTAATCACTCTCCCCCTGTGTAATCACTCTCTCCCCCCGTGGAATCACTGTCTCCCCGCCGTGAAATCACTGTCTCCCCCGTGTAATCACTGTCTCCCCCCCGTGTAATCACTGTCTCCCCCCCATGTAATCACTGTCTCCCCCCCGTGTAATCACTGTCCCCCCGCCCCGTGTAATCACTGTCTCCCCCCCGTGTAATCACTGTCTCCCCCCGCCGTGTAATCACTGTCTCCCCCATGCAATCACTGTCTCCCCCCCGTGTAATCACTGTCTCCCGCCTCCGTGTAATCACTGTTTCTCCCCGTGTAATCACTGTCTCCCCCCCCATGTAATCACTGTCTCCCCCCCGTGTAATCACTGTCTCCCCCCGTGTAATCACTGTCTCCCCCCGTGTAATCACTGTCACCCCCCCATGTAATCACTGTCTCCCCACCGTGTAATCACTGTCTCTCCACCGTGTAATCACTGTCTCTCCCCGTGTAATCACTGTCTCCCCCGTGTAATCACTGTCTCTGCCCCCCGTGTAATCACTGTCTCCCCCCCGTGTAATCACTGTCTCCCCCCGCCGTGTAATCACTATCTCTCCCCCGTGTAATCACCGTCTCCCCCCCGTGTATTCACTGTCTCCCCCTACCCCGTGTAATCACTGTCTCCCCCCGTGTAATTACTGTCTCCCCCCGTGTAATCACTGTCTCCCCCCCTGTGTAATCACTGTCTCCCGCCGTGTAATCACTGTCCCCCCCTGTGTAATCAGTGTCTCCCCCCGTGTAATCAGTGTCTCCCGCCGTGTAATCACTGTCTCCCCCCCGTGTAATCACTGTCTCCCCCCCGTGTAATCACTGTCTCCCCCCCGTGTAATCACTGTCTCCCCCCCGTGTAATCACTGTCTCCCCCCCGTGTAATCACTGTCTCCCTCCCGTGTAATCACTGTCTCCCCCCGTGTAATCACTGTCTCCACCCCGTGTAATCACTGTCTCCCCCCGTGTAATCGCTGTCTCCCCCCCCTGTAATCACTGTCTCCCCCCGTGAAATCACTGTCTCCCCCCGCCATGTAATCACTGTCCCCCCCTTGTAATCACTGTCTCCCCCGTGTAATCACTGTCTCCCCCCAGCGTGTAATCACTGTCTCCCCACCGTGTAATCACTGTCCCCCACCGCGTAATCAGTGTCTCCGCCCCGTGTAATCAGTGTCTCCCCCCACGTGTAATCACTGTCTCCCCCCCCGTGTAATCACTGTCTCCCCCACCGTGTAATCACTGTCACCTCCCGTGTAATCACTGTCTCCCCCCCGTGTAATCACTGTCTCCCCCCGTGTAACCACTGTCTCCCCCCCGTGTAATCACTGTCTCCCCCCTTGTAATCACTGTCTCCCCCCCGTGTAATCACTGTCTCCCCCCGTGTAATCACTGTCTCCCCCCTGTGGAATCACTGTCTCCCCCGCCCCGTGTAATCACTGTCTCCCCCGTGTAATCACTGTCTCCCCCCGTGTAATCACTGTCTCCCCCCCCCCGTGTAATCACTGTCTCCCCCCCGTGTAATCACTGTCTCCCCGCCGTGTAATCACTGTCCCCCCGCCCCGTGTAATCACTGTCTCCCCCCCGTGTAATCACTGTCTCCCCCCCCCCGTGTAATCACTGTCTCCCCCCATGCAATCACTGTCTCCCCCCCGTGTAATCACTGTCTCCCCCCCGTGTAATCACTGTCTCCCCCCTGTGTAATCACTGTCTCCCCCCTGTATAATCACTGTCTCCCCCCGTGTCATCACTGTCTCCCCCCCCGTGTAATCACTGTCTCCCCCCCGTGTAATCACTGTCTCCCCCCGTGTAATCACTGTCTCCCCACCGTGTAATCACTGTCTCCCGCCCCCCCCGTGTAATCACTGTCTCCCCCCCGTGTAATCATTGTCTCCCCCGTGTAATCACTGTCTCCCCCCCGTGTAATCACTGTCTCCCCCCCCGTGGAATCACTGTCTCCCCCCTGTGTTATCACTGTCTCCCCCCCGTGTAATCACTGTCTGCCCCCCCGTGTAATCACTGTCTTCCCCCGTGTAATCACTGTCTCCCCCCCCCGTGTAATCACTGTCTCCCCCCATGCAATCACTGTCTCCCCCCCCCGTGTAATCACTGTCTCCCCACCCCCCGTGTAATCACTGTTTCTCCCCGTGTAATCACTGTCTCCCCCGTGTAATCACTGTCTCCCCCCCATGTAATCACTATCTCCCCCCCGTGTAATCACTGTCTCTCCCCGTGTAATCACTGTCTCCCCCCGTGTAACCACTGTCTCCCCGTGTAATCACTGTCTCTCCGCCCATGTAATCACTGTCTCCCCCCCACCGTGTAATCACTGTCCCCCCCCGTGTAATCACTGTCTCTCCCCCCGTGTAATCACTGTCTCTCCCCCATGTAATCACTGTCTCCCCCCCGTGTAATCACTGTCTCCCCCCGTGTAATCACTGTCTCTCCCCCCGTGTAATCACTGTCTCCCCCCCGTGTAATCACTGTCCCCCCCCCGTGTAATCACTGTCTCGCCCCCCGTGTAATCACTGTCTCCACCCCCATGTAATCACTGTCTCCCACCCGTGTAATCACTGTCTCTCCCCCTGTGTAATCACTGTCTCCCCCGTGTAATCACTGTCTCCCCCCCGTGTAATCACTGTCTCCCCCCGTGTCATCACTGTCTCCCCCCCGTGTAATCACTGTCTCCCCCCCGTGTAATCACTGTCTCCCCCCGTGTAATCACTGTCTCCCCCCGTGTAATCACTGTCTCCCCCCGTGTAATCACTGTCTCCTCCCCGTGTAATCACTGTCTCCCCCCCCGTGTAATCACTGTCTCCCCCCCGTGTAATCACTGTCTCTCCCCGTGTAATCACTGTCTCCCCCCATGTAATCACTGTCTCCCCCGTGTAATCACTGTCTCCCCCCCCGTGTAATCACTGTCTCCCCCGTGTAATCACTGTCTCCCCCCGTGTAACCACTGTCTCCCCCCCGTGTAATCACTGTCTCCCCCCTTGTAATCACTGTCTCCCCCCCGTGTAATCACTGTCTCCCCCCTTGTAATCACTGTCTCCCCCCCGTGTAATCACTGTCTCCCCCCGTGTAATCACTGTCTCCCCCCTGTGGAATCACTGTCTCCCCCCCCCGTGTAATCACTGTCTCCCCCGTGTAATCACTGTCTCCCCCCCGTGTAATCACTGTCTCCCCCCCCCGTGTAATCACTGTCTCCCCCCCCCGTGTAATCACTGTCTCCCCCCCGTGTAATCACTGTCTCCCCCCCGTGTAATCACTGTCCCCCCGCCCCGTGTAATCACTGTCTCCCCCCCCGTGTAATCACTGTCTCCCCCCATGCAATCACTGTCTCCCCCCTGTGTAATCACTGTCTCCCCCCCGTGTAATCACTGTCTCCCCCCCGTGTAATCACTGTCTCCCCCCTGTGTAATCACTGTCTCCCACCTGTGTAATCACTGTCTCCCCCCCGTGTAATCACTGTCTCACCCCCGTGTAATCACTGTCTCCCCCCCGTGTAATCACTGTCTCCCCCCGTGTAATCACTGTCTCCCCACCGTGTAATCACTGTCTCCCGCCCCCCCCCCCGTGTAATCACTGTCTCCCCCCCGTGTAATCATTGTCTCCCCCGTGTAATCACTGTCTCCCCCCCGTGTAATCACTGTCTCCCCCCCCCGTGGAATCACTGTCTCCCCCCTGTGTTATCACTGTCTCCCCCGTGTAATCACTGTCTCCCCCCCGTGTAATCACTGTCTCCCACCTGTGTAACCCGGTGCCAGGGTTAAGGACATCTCCTCTGGGCTGGACAGAAACTTGGAGTGGGAGGGGGAGGATCCAGTTGTCGTGGTCCATGTTGGTACCAACGACATAGATAGGACAAGGAAGGAGGTTCTGCTGAGGGAGTTTGAGCAGCTAGGGGCCAAATTAAAAAGCAGAACCACAAGGGTAATAATCTCTGGATTATTACCTGAGCCACGAGCGAATTTGGCTAGGACAAATAAAATAAGAGAGTTAAATGCGTGGCTCAAAGACTGGTGTGGGAGAAATGGGTTTTGCTTCCTGGGACACTGGCACCAGTACTGGGACAGGAGGGAGCTGTTCCGTTGGGACGGGCTTCACTTGGCCAGTGCTGGGACTAGAGTCCTGGCGGATCATATAACTAGGGCTGTAGAGAGGGCTTTAAACTAACTAGTGGGGGGGAGGTTCCCAGAGAGCAAATAATACAAATGACAACAGAGAAGGTCATAGACTTAGGTAGCAGTGGGGAAATTAAAAACCAGAGCGTGTCAGGAAGGGGTAAAAGGTGTGGAGTAAAAGGTAAAGTAATAAAAAGGGCAATAGCAGGAACTAAGTGTCACAAAACATATTTGAAAGTTCTCTATCTGAATGCACGTAGCATTCGTAACAAAATAGACGAGTTAAAGGCACAAATAGCTACATATGGGTATGATCTTGTGGCCATTACAGAAACATGTCTGCAGGTTGACAATGCCTGGGAATTAAACATACCAGGTTATTTAACAATCAGGAAGGACAGGCAGGAAGGAAGGGGAGGTGGGGTGGCTATGTTAATAAAAGAAGGAATCACTGTAATACAGAGAAATGATATTGGGTCAAAAGATCAGGATAATGAAACAGTTTGGGTGGAGATAAGGAATAATAAGGGGAAAAAAACACTAGTGGGTGTCGTATATAGGCCTCCGAACAGTCGCAACTCGGTTGGACGGAGTATCAATCAGGAAATAGTTGAGGCTTGTAATAAGGGAACATCTATAATTATGGGGGATTTTAACTATCATATAAATTGGACGAATCAAATTGGGCAGGGCTGCCTTGAGGATGAGTTCATTGAGTGTATTAGGGATGGGTTTCTTGAGCAGTATGTAACTGAGCCAACCAGGGGGCAAGCAACCTTAGATCTGGTCCTGTGTAACGAGACAGGATTAATTAAAAATGTCCTAGTAAAGGATCCCCTTGGAATGAGTGACCATAACATGGTTGAATTCCATATTCAGTTAGAGGGTGAGGAGGCTGTATCTCAAACAAGCGTGCTAAGCTTGAATAAAGGAGACTATGAAGGTATGAGAGCGGAATTGAGTAAAGTGGATTGGGAAAATAGGTTAAAGGATAAGACGATACACGATCAGTGGTGTACATTT
>NW_028226563.1:0-17500 GCF_052327205.1 Somniosus microcephalus
CTCTTCACTCTCTCACACTCTCACACTCTCTCACTCACACACTCTCCACTCTCATCGCTCTCACCCTCACACTCACTACTCTCACTCTACTCTCACACTCTCACTCACACCTCACACCACACCACACTCACACTCTCACACTCGCACTCTCACACTCTCACACTCTCACACTCCACACTCTCACACTCTCACTCTCACTCTCACAACGCCTCTCCACACTCCTCACACTCGCACTCCCACACTCTCCACTCACACTTACTCTCACACTCGCACTCTCACACTCTCACACGCACTCTCCAACCACTCTCACACTCTCACACTCGCCATCTCACACTCCTCACACTCTCACACCACACTCACCTCACACCTCACACTCACACTCTCACTCTCACACTCTCACACACTCGCACTCTCACAACTCTACACCCACACTCACACCTCACACTCTCACACTCTCACCTCACACCTCACCTCACACCTCTCACACTCCCCACACCTCTCACACTCCCACTCCACACTCACACTCACACTCTCACACTCTCACACTCCACATCTCACACTCTCACACCTCTCACTCTCACACTCGCACACTCCCACACTCCACTCCCACTCCCACCTCCACTCTCACACTCTCACACACTCGCACTCTCACACTCACTCACACTCTCACTCTCCACTCTCACACTCACACCCACTCTCACACTCACACTCACACACACACACTCTCACTCTCACACTCTCACACTCCACACTCACACTCACACACTCGCACTCTCTCTCACACTCCACTCTCACCCTCTCACCTCTCACTCTCACTCTCACCCTCACCACTCTCCACTCTCACACTTCACACTCGCACCACCTCACACCGCACTCTCGCACTCTCACACTCTCACACTCGCACTCTCGCACTCTCACACTCACTCTCCGCACTCTCACACTCTCACTCTCACACTCACACTCTCAACTCTCACTACTCACTCTCACACTCACTCACAACTCGCACTCGCACTCATCACACTCGCCACTCACACTCTCACTCTCCTCGCACTCACGCACTCTCGCACTCCTCGCCACTCTCACACTCTCACACTCACACTCTCACTGCACACTCTCACTCTCTCACTCTCCACTCTCACACTCTCACACTCTCACTCTCACACTCTCACTCCTCACTCTCTCACTCTCACACTCTCACACTCTCACTCTCTCACACTCACACTCTCTCACACTCTCACCTCTCACACTCTCACTCTCTCATCTCACTCTCCACACTCTCACTCTCTCACACTCTCACTCACGCTCTCACTCTCACTCACACTCTCACTCTCACACTCTCCACTCTCTCTCCTCTCACACTCACACTCTCACTCTCACTCTCTCACACTCTCACACTCTCACACTCTCACACTCTCACTCTCTCACACTCTCACACTCTCACACTCTCACACTCTCACTCTTGCACACTCTCACTCTCACACTCTCTCACTCTCTCACTCTCACACTCACACTCTCACACTCTCACTCTCTCACTCACACTCTCACACTCTCACTCTCTCACACTCTCTCTCACTCTCACTCTCACTCTCTCACTCTCACTCTCACACTCACACTCACACTCTCACACACTCACTCTCTCTCACACTCTCACTCTCACACTCGCACTCTCACACTCGCACTCTCGCACTCTCACACTCGCACTCTCACACTCTCACACTCGCACTCTCACACTCTCACTCTCACACTCACACTCGCACTCTCACACTCTCACACTCTCACACTCACACTCGCACTCTCACACTCGCACTCTCACACTCACACTCGCACTCTCACACTCTCACACTCGCACTCTCATACTCGCACTCTCACACTCTCACACTCTCACACGCTCACACTCGCACTCTCACACTCTCACAGTCTCACACTCTCACTCTCACACTCTCACACTCTCACACTCGCACTCTCACACTCTCACACTCTCACACTCGCACTCTCACACTCGCACTCTCACAGTCGCACTCTCACACTCTCACACTCACACTCTCACTCTTGCACACTCTCACTCTCACACTCTCACTCACACTCTCACACTCTCTCACTCTCACACTCTCACACTCTCACACTCTCACTCTCACTCTCTCACACTCTCACACTCTCACACTCACACTCTCACACTCTCACACTCTCACACTCGCACTCTCACACTCTCACACTCGCACTCTCACACGCTCACACTCACACTCTCACACTCTCACTCTCACACTCTCACACTCTCACACTCGCACTCTCACACTCTCACACTCGCACTCTCACACTCTCACACACTCACACTCTCACACTCTCGCACTCTCGCACTCTCACACTCGCACTCTCACACTCTCACACTCTCACACTCGCACTCTCACACTCGCACTCTCACACTCTCCCACTCTCACACTCTCGCACTCACAATCTCACTCTTGCACACTCTCACTCTCACAGTCTCTCTCACTCACACTCTCTCACTCTCACACTCTCACTCTCTCACACTCTCTCACTCACACTCTCACACACTCTCACACTCTCACACTCTCACTCTCACACTCTCACACTCTCACTCTCACACTCTCACACTCTCACTCTCTCACTCTCACACTCTCACACTCTCACACTCTCACACTCGCACTCTCACACTCGCACTCTCACACTCTCACACTCGCACTCTCACACTCACACTCTCACACTCGCACTCTCACACTCTCACACTCTCACACTCGCACTCTCACACTCTCACACTCTCACACTCTCACTCTCACACTCGCACTCTCACACTCTCACACGCACTCTCACACTCTCACACTCTCACACTCTCACTCTCACACTCTCACACTCGCACTCTCACACTCTCACACTCACACTCTCACACTCGCACTCTCACACTCTCACACTCTCACACTCTCACACTCGCACTCTCACACTCGCACTCTCACACTCTCACACTCTCACACTCTCACTCTCACACACTCACACTCTCACCCTCTCACACTCGCACTCTCACACTCTCACAGACTCACACTCTCGCACTCTCACACTCGCACTCTCACACTCTCACACTCTCACACTCTCACACTCTCACACTCACACTCTCACACTCTCAAACTCGCACTCTCACACTCTCACACTCGCACTCTCACTCTCACACTCTCACTCTCACACTCTCACTCTCTCACTCTCACACTCTCACACTTGCACTCTCACACTCTCACACTCTCACACTCGCACTCTCACACTCTCTCACACTCGCACTCTCACACTCTCGCACTCACACTCTCACTCTCACACTCTCACACTCTCACACTCGCACTCTCACACTCTCACACTCGCACTCTCACACTCTCACACTCTCGCACTCACACTCTCACACTCTCACACTCTCGCACTCTCACACTCGCACTCTCACACTCGCACACTCTCACACTCTCACTCTCACACTCTCACTCTTGCACACTCTCACTCTCACACTCTCTCTCACTCACACTCTCACACTCTCTCACTCTCACACTCTCACTCTCTCACACTCTCACACTCTCACTCACACACTCTCACTCTCACACTCTCACACTCGCACTCTCACACTCTCACACTCGCACTCTCTCACTCTCACACTCTCACACTCGCACTCTCACTCTCGCACTCTCACACTCTCACTCTCGCACTCTCACACTCTCACACTCGCACTCTCACACTCTCACACTCGCACTCTCGCACTCTCACACTCTCACTCTCACACTCTCACACTCTCACACTCGCGCTCTCACACTCGCACTCTCGCACTCTCGCACTCTCGCACTCTCACACTCTCTCTCACTCACACTCTCACACTCTCTCACTCTCACACTCTCACTCTCTCACACTCTCACACTCTCACTCTCACACTCACACTCTCACACTCGCACTCTCACACTCTCACACTCGCACTCTCTCACTCTCACACTCGCACTCTCGCACTCTCACACTCTCACTCTCGCACTCTCACACTCTCACACTCGCACTCTCGCACTCTCGCACTCTCACACTCTCACACTCTCACTCTCACACTCTCACACTCTCACACTCGCACTCGCACTCTCACACTCGCACTCGCACTCTCACACTCTCACTCTCACTCGCACTCTCGCACTCTCGCACTCTCGCACTCTCGCACTCTCTCACTCTCTCACTCTCTCACTCTCACTCTCTCACACTCACACTCTCACACACTCTCACACTCTCACACTCTCACTCTCACACTCTCACACTCTCGCACTCACAATCTCACTCTTGCACACTCTCACTCTCACACTCTCTCTCACTCACACTCTCTCACTCTCTCACTCTCACACTCTCACACTCTCACTCTCTCACACTCTCACACTCTCACTCTCACACTCTCACTCTCACACTCTCACACTCACACTCTCACACTCTCACACTCTCACACTCTCACACTCTCACACTCGCACTCTCACACTCTCACTCTCACACTCTCACACTCGCACTCTCACACTCTCACACTCTCACACTCTCACACTCGCACTCTCACACTCTCACACTCTCACTCTCACACTCGCACTCTCACACTCTCACACGCACTCTCACACTCTCACACTCTCACTCTCACACTCTCACACTCGCACTCTCACACTCTCACACTCTCACACTCTCACACTCACACTCTCACACTCTCACTCTCACACTCTCAAACTCTCACACTCACACTCGCACTCTCACACTCTCACACTCTCACTCTCACACACTCACACTCTCACACTCTCACTCTCACACTCTCACTCTCACACTCTCACACTCGCACTCTCACACTCGCACTCTCACACTCTCACACTCTCACACTCTCACTCTCACACTCACACTCTCACACTCTCAAACTCGCACTCTCACACTCGCACTCTCACACTCTCACACTCTCACTCTCACACTCTCACTCTCACACTCTCACACTCTCACACTCGCACTCTCACACTCTCACACTCTCACACTCTCACACTCGCACTCTCACACTCTCTCACACTCGCACTCTCACACTCTCACACTCGCACTCTCACACTCTCACTCTCACACTCTCACACTCTCACACTCGCACTCTCACACTCTCACACTCGCACTCTCACACTCTCACACTCTCACACTCTCACTCTCACACTCTCACACTCTCGCACTCTCACACTCGCACTCTCACACTCGCACACTCTCACACTCTCACTCTCACACTCTCACTCTTGCACACTCTCACTCTCACACTCTCTCTCACTCACACTCTCACACTCTCTCACTCTCACACTCTCACTCTCACTCTCTCACACTCTCACTCTCTCACACTCTCACACTCTCACACTCTCACTCTCTCTCACTCTCACACTCGCACTCTCACACTCGCACTCTCACACTCTCACACTCTCACACTCGCACTCTCGCACTCTCACTCTCACACTCTCACACTCTCACACTCGCACTCTCACACTCTCACACTCTCACACTCTCACACTCGCACTCTCACACTCTCTCACACTCGCACTCTCACACTCTCACACTCGCACTCTCACACTCTCACTCTCACACTCTCACACTCTCACACTCGCACTCTCACACTCTCACACTCGCACTCTCACACTCTCACACTCTCACACTCTCACTCTCACACTCTCACACTCTCGCACTCTCACACTCGCACTCTCACACTCGCACACTCTCACACTCTCACTCTCACACTCTCACTCTTGCACACTCTCACTCTCACACTCTCTCTCACTCACACTCTCACACTCTCTCACTCTCACACTCTCACTCTCACTCTCACTCTCTCACACTCTCACACTCTCACACTCTCACACTCTCACACTCTCACTCTCTCTCACTCTCACACTCGCACTCTCACACTCGCACTCTCACACTCTCACACTCTCACACTCGCACTCTCGCACTCTCGCACTCTCACACTCTCACACTCTCACTCTCGCACTCTCACACTCGCACTCTCGCACTCTCGCACTCTCGCACTCTCACACTCACACTCTCACACTCTCACACTCTCACACTCTCACACTCTCACACTCTCACTCTCTCTCTCTCACTCTCACACTCGCACTCTCACACTCGCACTCTCACACTCTCACACTCTCACACTCGCACTCTCGCACTCTCGCACTCTCACACTCTCACACTCTCACTCTCGCACTCTCACACTCGCACTCTCGCACTCTCGCACTCTCGCACTCTCACACTCACACTCTCACACTCTCACACTCGCACTCTCGCACTCTCACACTCTCACACTCTCACTCTCACACTCTCGCACTCTCGCACTCTCACACTCGCACTCTCACACTCTCACTCGCACTCTCGCACTCTCGCACTCTCGCACTCTCACACTCTCACACTCACACTCTCACTCTTGCACACTCTCACTCTCACACTCTCTCTCACTCACACTCTCACACTCTCTCACTCTCTCACTCTCTCACTCTCTCACTCTCTCACTCTCTCACACTCACACTCTCACACTCTCACACTCTCACTCTCTCTCACTCTCTCACACTCTCACACTCTCACTCTCTCACTCTCACACTCTCACACTCTCACTCTCTCACACTCTCACTCACGCTCTCACTCTCACTCACACTCTCACTCTCACACTCTCACACTCTCTCTCTCACTCACACTCTCACACTCTCACTCTCACTCTCTCACTCTCTCACACTCTCACACTCTCACACTCTCACTCTCTCACACTCTCGCTCTCTCACACTCTCACTCTCACTCTCACACTCTCACTCTTGCACACTCTCACTCTCACACTCTCTCACTCTCTCACACTCTCTCTCACTCTCGCACTCTCACTCTCTCACTCTCACTCTCACACTCACACTCTCACACTCTCACACTCTCACTCTCTCACTCACACTCTCACTCTCTCACTCTCTCACACTCTCTCTCACTCTCACTCTCACTCTCTCACTCTCACTCTCACACTCACACTCTCACACTCTCACTCTCACTCTCTCTCACACTCTCACTCTCTCACACTCTCACACTCTCACTCTCTCACTCTCTCACTCACACTCTCTCACACTCTCACACTCTCACTCTCTCTCTCTCACTCTCACTCACTCACACTCTCACTCTCACTCTCTCACACTCTCACTCTCTCACACTCTCTCACTCTCACTCTCTCTCACTCTCACACTCTCACTCTCACTCACTCACACTCACTCTCTCACACTCTCACTCTCACACTCTCTCACTCTCACTCTCACACTCTCACTCTCTCACTCTCTCACTCTCTCACTCTCACTCTCTCACACTCTCTCACTCTCACTCTCTCACTCTCACTCTCTCTCACTCTCACACTCTCTCACACTCTCACACTCTCACTCTCACTCTCTCACACTCTCACTCTCTCACACTCTCACTCACGCTCTCACTCACGCTCTCACTCTCACTCACACTCTCACTCTCACTCTCTCACACTCTCACTCACGCTCTCACTCTCACACTCTCACACTCTCTCACTCTCACTCACTCTCACTCTCACTCTCTCACACTCTCACTCTCTCACACTCTCACTCACGCTCTCACTCACGCTCTCACTCTCACTCACACTCTCACTCTCACTCTCTCACACTCTCACTCACGCTCTCACTCTCACACTCTCACACTCTCTCTCTCACTCTCACACTCTCACACTCTCACACTCTCACACTCACACTCTCACACTCTCACACTCGCACTCTCACACTCTCACACTCGCACTCTCGCACTCTCACACTCTCACACTCTCACACTCACACTCTCACTCTTGCACACTCTCACTCTCACACTCTCTCTCACTCACACTCTCAAACTCTCTCACTCTCACACTCTCACACTCGCACTCTCACTCTCACACTCTCACACTCTCACTGTCACACTCTCACACTCTCACACTCTCACACTCTCACTCTCACACTCTCACACTCTCACACTCTCTCACACTCTCACACTCACACTCTCACACTCTCTCACTCACACTCTCACTCTCACACTCACACTCACACTCTCACACTCTCACTCTCACCTCTCACACTCTCACACTCTCACTCTCACACTCTCACTCACTCACACACTCCTCTCACACTCTCACACTCACACTCTCACCACTCTCTCACTCACACTACTCACACTCTCACACTCTCACTCTCACACTCACACTTCTCTCACACTCTCACACTCACAACTCCACTCTTGCACACTCTCACTCTCACTCTCACTCACTCTTCACACTCTCACACTCTCACACTCTCACTCTCACACATCTCACACTCTCACACTCTCACTCTCTCACACTCTCACACTCTCACTCTCACACTCTCACTCTCACAATCTCACTCTCACACTCTCACACCTCTCACACTCTCACTCTCTCACACTCTCACACTCTCACACTCTCACACTCTCACTCTCTCACACTCTCACACTCTCACTCCTCACTCTCACTCTCACTCTCTCACACTCTCACTCTCACTCTCTCTCACTCTCACTCTCTCTCACTCTCACACTCTCACTCTCTCACTCTCACTCTCTCACACTCTCACTCTCTCACACTCACACTCTCACACTCTCACTCTCACTCTCACTCTCTCTCACTCTCACACTCTCTCACTCTCACACTCTCACACTCTCTCACTCTCTCACTCTCTCTCACTCTCTCTCACACTCTCTCACTCTCACTCTCTCACTCTCACTCTCTCACTCTCTCACTCTCTCACTCTCACTCTCTCACTCTCACTCTCTCACACTCTCACTCTCTCACACTCACACTCTCACTCTCACTGTCACTCTCTCTCACTCTCACTCTCTCACTCTCTCACACTCTCACACTCTCTCACCCTCTCACTCTCTCTCACACTCTCTCTCACTCTCTCACTCTCACTCACACTCTCACTCTCACACTCACACTCTCACTGTCACACTCTCACACTCTCACTCTCACACTCTCACACTCTCACACTCGCACTCTCACACTCTCACACTCTCACACTCGCACTCTCACACTCTCACACTCTCACACTCTCTCACTCTCTCACTCTCTCTCACTCTCTCACACGCTCTCTCACTCTCTCACACTCTCACTCTCTCACTCTCACTCACACTCTCACTCACACTCTCACACTCTCACTCTCACACTCTCACACTCTCACCTCGCACTCTCACACTCTCACACTCGCACTCTCACACTGTCACACTCTCACACTCGCACACTCTCGCACTCTCACAATCTCACACTCGCACTCTCACACTCTCACACTCTCACTCTCACACTCTCACTACTCGCACTCTCACACTCTCACACTCGCACTCTTACACTCTCACACTCGCACTCTACACTCGCACTCTTCACACTCTCACACTCGCACTCTTACACTCTCACACTCGCACTCTCACACTCTCACACTCTCACTCTCCCACTCACTCGCACTCTCACACTCGCACTCTCACACTCGCACTCTCACACTCTCACACTCTCACTCTCACACTCGCACTCTCACACTCTCACACTCTCACTCTCTCACTCTCACACTCTCACACTCTCACACTCGCACTCTCACACTCTCACACTCTCACACTCGCACTCTCACACTCTCACACTCGCACTCTCACACTCTCACACACTCGCACTCTCACACTCTCACACTCGCACTCTCACACTCTCACACTCTCACACTCTCATTCTTGCACACTCTCACTCTCACACTCTCTCTCACTCACACTCTCACACTCTCTCCACTCTCACTCTCACTCTCACACTCTCACTCTCTCACACTCTCACTCTCTCACACTCTCTCACTCACACTCTCACACTCTCTCACTCTCACACTCTCACACTCTCACACTCTCACACTCGCACTCTCACACTCTCACACTCGCACTCTCACACTCTCACACGCTCACACTCTCACACTCTCACACTCGCACTCTCACACTCTCACACTCTCACTCTCACACTCTCACACTCGCACTCTCACACTCGCACTCTCACACTCTCACACTCTCACTCTCACACTCTCACACTCGCACTCTCACACTCTCACACTCGCACTCTCACACTCTCACACTCTCACACTCTCTCACTCTCACACTCTCACACTCTCACACTCTCACACTCGCACTCTCACACTCTCACTCTCACACTCTCACACTCGCACTCTCACTCTCACACTCGCACTCTCACACTCTCACACTCTCACACTCTCTCACTCTCACTCTCTCACTCTCTCACTCTCACACTCTCACACTCCACTCACACTCTCACACTCGCACTCTCACACTCTCACACGCTCACACTCTCACACTCGCACTCTCACACTCGCACTCTCACACTCTCACTCTCACACTCTCTCACTCTCACACTCGCACTCTCACACTCGCACTCTCACACTCTCACACTCTCACTCTCACACTCTCACACTCTCTCACACTCGCACTCTCACACTCTCACACTCGCACTCTCACACTCTCACACTCTCACACTCTCACACTCTCTCACTCTCACACTCTCACACTCTCACACTCTCACACTCGCACTCTCACACTCTCACTCTCACACTCTCACACTCGCACTCTCACACTCTCACACTCGCACTCTCTCACACTCTCACACTCTCTCACTCTCACTCTCTCACTCTCACACTCTCACACTCTCACACTCGCACTCTCACACTCTCTCACTCTCACACTCGCACTCTCACACTCGCACTCTCACACTCGCACTCTCACACTCGCACTCTCACACACTCTCACACTCGCACTCTCACACTCTCACACTCTCATACTTGCACTCTCACTCTCACACTCTCACACTCGCACTCTCACACTCGCACTTTCACACTCGCACTTTCACACTCGCACTCTCACACTCTCACACTCTCACTCTCACACTCTCACACTCGCACTCTCACACTCTCACACTCGCACTCTCACACTCTCACACTCTCACACTCTCACTCTCACACTCTCACACTCGCACTCTCACACTCTCACACTCTCAACACTCTCACACTCTCACACTCTCACACTCGCACTCTCACACTCTCACACTCGCACTCTCACACTCTCACACTCTCACACTCTCACACTCGCACTCTCACACTCTCACACTCACACTCTCACACTCACACTCTCACACTCACTCTCTCTCACTCTCACTCTCACACTCTCACTCTCACACTCTCACACTCTCACACGCTCACACTCTCACACTCGCACTCTCACACTCTCACACTCTCACTCTTGCACACTCTCACTCCCACACTCTCTCTCACTCACACTCTCTCACTCTCTCACTCTCACACTCTCACTCTCTCACTCTCACTCTCTCACACTCTCACTCTCTCACACTCACACTCTCACTCTCTCTCACTCTCACTCTCACACTCTCACACTCTCACAACTCGCACTCTCACACTCTCACACTCGCACTCTCACACTCTCACACTCTCACAATCTCACTCTCACACTCGCACTCTCACACTCTCACACTCTCACTCTCACACTCGCACTCTCACACTCTCACACTCGCACTCTCACACTCTCACACTCTCACACCCTCACTCTCACACTCTCACACTCGCACTCTCACACATCTCGCACTCTCACACTCTCACACTCGCACTCTCACACTCGCACTCTCACACTCTCGCACCTCTCACACTCTCACACTCTCACACTCTCTCACACTCGCACTCTCACACTCTCACTCTCTCACACTCTCACTCTCTCACACTCACACTCTCACACTCTCACTCTCACTCTCTCTCACTCTCACACTCTCACACTCTCACTCTCTCACTCTCACACTCTCACTCTCTCACACTCTCACTCACGCTCTCACTCACACTCTCACTCTCACACTCTCGCTCTCACACTCTCACACTCTCACTCTCACACTCTCACACTCTCACTCTCACTCTCTCACTCTCACACTCTCACACTCTCACACTCTCACTCTCACACTCTCACACTCTCACACTCGCACTCTCACACTCTCACTCTCTCACACTCTCACTCTCACTCTCTCACACTCTCACTCTCACACTCTCACTCTCACTCTCTCTCACTCTCTCACACTCTCACACTCTCACACTCTCACACTCTCACTCTCTCACTCTCACTCTCTCGCACTCTCACTCTCTCACACTCTCACACTCTCACACTCTCACACTCTCACTCTCTCACTCTCACTCTCTCTCACTCTCACACTCACACTCTCACACTCTCACCTCTCACTCTCACTCACACTCTCACACTCACACTCACTCTCACTCTCACACTCACACTCTCACACACTCACACTCTCACACACTCACTCTCTCTCACACTCTCACACTCTCACTCTCTCACTCTCTCACACTCTCACACTCTCACTCTCACTCTCTCACACTCTCTCACTCTCACTCTCTCTCTCTCACTCACTCTCACACTCACACTCACACTCACACTCTCACACGCTCTCACACTCACACTCTCACACTCTCACACTCTCACTCTCACACTCTCTCACTCTCACTCTCACACTCTCTCTCACTCTCTCACTCTCTCACTCTCTCACACTCACACTCTCACACACTCTCACTCTCTCTCTCACACTCACACTCTCACACTCACACTCTCTCTCACACTCTCTCTCTCACTCTCACTCTCACTCTCTCTCTCACACCCTCTCTCACTCTCTCACTCTCTCACTCGCTCACTCTCACACTCCCACTCTCACACACTCTCACTCTCACACTCTCTCACTCTCACTCTCTCTCACACTCTCACACTCTCACTCTCACACTCTCACACTCTCACTCTCACACTCTCACTCTCACACTCACACTCACACTCTCACTCTCACTCTCACTCTCACTCACACTCTCACACGCTCTCACACTCACACTCTCACACTCTCACACTCTCTCACTCTCACACTCTCACTCTCACACTCACACTCTCACTCTCACTCTCACACTCACACTCACTCTCACACTCTCACACTCTCTCACTCTCACACTCTCACTCTCACACTCACACTCTCACTCTCACTCTCACACTCACTCTCACACTCACACTCTCACACGCTCTCACACTCACTCTCTCACTCTCTCTCACTCTCTCTCACTCTCACTCTCTCACTCTCACTCTCACTCTCACACTCACTCTCACTCTCACTCTCACTCTCACACTCACACTCTCACTCTCACTCTCACTCTCACTCTCACACTCACACTCACACTCACACTCTCACACGCTCTCACACTCACTCTCTCACTCTCTCTCACTCTCTCTCACTCTCACTCTCTCACTCTCACTCTCACTCTCACTCTCACACACTCTCACTCTCACTCTCTCACACTCTCACACTCTCACTCTCACTCTCTCTCTCTCACTCTCTCACACTCTCACACTCTCACTCTCTCACACTCTCACTCTTACTCTCTCAGTCTCTCACACTCTCACACTCTCACTCTCACTCTCTCACTCTCACTCTCTCACTCTCACTCTCACACGCTCTCACACTCACTCTCTCACTCTCTCTCACTCTCTCTCACTCTCACTCTCTCACTCTCACTCTCACTCTCACTCTCACTCTCACACACTCTCACTCTCACTCTCTCACACTCTCACACTCTCACACTCTCACTCTCACTCTCTCACTCTCACTCTCTCACACTCTCACACTCTCACTCTCTCACACTCTCACTCTTACTCTCTCAGTCTCTCACACTCTCACACTCTCACTCTCACTCTCTCACTCTCACTCTCACTCTCTCACACTCTCTCTCACTCTCACTCTCACACTCTCACACTCTCACACTCTCACACTCTCACACTCACTCTCTCACTCTCACTCACTCTCTCACACTCTCACACTCTCACACTCTCACTCTCTCACACTCTCTCTCACTCTCACACTCACACTCTCACACTCACACTCTCACACTCACACTCTCACTCTCACACTCTCTCACTCTCTCTCTCTCACTCTCTCACACTCTCTCTCACTCTCTCACTCTCACTCTCTCACTCTCACTCTCACACTCACACTCTCACTCTCTCACTCACTCTCACTCTCTCACTCTCTCACACTCTCTCTCACTTTCACTCTCACACTCACACTCACACTCACACTCACACTCACACTCTCACACTCACACTCTCTCACTCTCTCACTCTCTCACACTCTCACTCTCACACTCTCACTCTCTCACTCTCTCACTCACACACTCTCACTCTCACTCTCACACTCTCTCTCACTCTCACTCTCACTCTCACACTCGCACACTCTCACACTCTCACTCTCACACTCTCACTCTTGCACACTCTCACTCTCACACTCTCTCTCACTCACACTCTCACACTCTCTCACTCTCACACTCTCACTCTCACTCTCACTCTCTCACACTCTCACTCTCTCACACTCTCACACTCTCACACTCTCACACTCTCACTCTCTCTCACTCTCACTCGCACTCTCACACTCTCACACTCTCACACTCGCACTCTCACACTCTCGCACTCTCACACTCTCACACTCTCACTCTCGCACTCTCACACTCGCACTCTCGCACTCTCGCACTCTCGCACTCACACTCTCACACTCTCACACTCGCACTCTCGCACTCTCGCACTCTCACACTCTCACTCTCACTCTCACACTCTCGCACTCTCGCACTCTCACACTCGCACTCTCACACTCTCACTCGCACTCTCGCACTCTCGCACTCTCGCACTCTCACACTCACACTCTCACTCTTGCACACTCTCACTCTCACACTCTCTCTCACTCACACTCTCACACTCTCTCACTCTCTCACTCTCTCACTCTCACTCTCTCACTCTCTCACACTCACACTCTCACACTCTCACTCTCTCTCACTCTCTCACACTCTCACACTCTCACTCTCTCACTCTCACTCTCTCACACTCTCACTCTCTCACACTCTCACTCACGCTCACACTCTCACTCTCACTCTCACACTCTCACACTCTCTCTCTCACTCACACTCTCACACTCTCACTCTCACTCTCTCACTCTCTCACACTCTCACACTCTCACACTCTCACTCTCTCACACTCTCACTCTCTCACACTCTCACACTCACACTCTCACTCTCACACTCTCACTCTTGCACACTCTCACTCTCACACTCTCTCACTCTCTCACACTCTCACTCTCTCACTCTCACTCTCACACTCACACTCTCACACTCTCACACTCTCACTCTCTCACTCACTCTCACTCTCACTCTCTCACTCTCACTCTCACTCTCACACTCTCACACTCTCACACTCTCACACTCACTCTCTCACTCTCACTCACTCTCTCACACTCTCACACTCTCACACTCTCACTCTCTCACACTCTCTCTCACTCTCACTCTCACACTCACACTCTCACACTCACACTCTCACACTCACACTCTCACTCTCACACTCTCTCACTCTCTCTCTCTCACTCTCTCACACTCTCTCTCACTCTCTCACTCTCACTCTCACACTCACACTCTCACTCTCTCACTCACTCTCACTCTCTCACTCTCTCACACTCTCTCTCACTCTCACTCTCACACTCACACTCACACTCACACTCACACTCACACTCTCACACTCACACTCTCTCACTCTCTCACTCTCTCACACTCTCACTCTCACACTCTCACTCTCTCACTCTCTCACTCACACACTCTCACTCTCACTCTCACACTCTCTCTCACTCTCACTCTCACTCTCACACTCGCACACTCTCACACTCTCACTCTCACACTCTCACTCTTGCACACTCTCACTCTCACACTCTCTCTCACTCACACTCTCACACTCTCTCACTCTCACACTCTCACTCTCACTCTCACTCTCTCACACTCTCACTCTCTCACACTCTCACACTCTCACACTCTCACACTCTCACACTCTCTCACTCTCACTCGCACTCTCACACTCTCACACTCGCACTCTCGCACTCTCACACTCTCACACTCTCACTCTCGCACTCTCACACTCGCACTCTCGCACTCTCGCACTCTCGCACTCTCGCACTCTCACACTCACACTCTCACACTCTCACTCTCGCACTCTCGCACTCTCGCACTCTCACACTCTCACACTCTCACTCTCACACTCTCGCACTCTCGCACTCTCACACTCGCACTCTCACACTCTCACTCGCACTCTCGCACTCTCGCACTCTCGCACTCTCACACTCACACTCTCACTCTTGCACACTCTCACTCTCACACTCTCTCTCACTCACACTCTCACACTCTCTCACTCTCTCACTCTCACTCTCTCACTCTCTCACACTCACACTCTCACACTCTCACTCTCTCTCACTCTCTCACACTCTCACACTCTCACTCTCTCACTCTCACTCTCTCACACTCTCACTCTCTCACACTCTCACTCACGCTCTCACTCTCACTCACACTCTCACTCTCACACTCTCACACTCTCTCTCTCACTCACACTCTCACACTCTCACTCTCACTCTCTCACTCTCTCACACTCTCACACTCTCACACTCTCACTCTCTCACACTCTCACTCTCTCACACTCTCACACTCACACTCTCACTCTCACACTCTCACTCTTGCACACTCTCACTCTCACACTCTCTCACTCTCTCACACTCTCTCTCACTCTCTCACTCTCACTCTCACTCTCACACTCACACTCTCACACTCTCACTCTCTCACTCACTCTCACTCTCACTCTCTCACTCTCACTCTCACACTCACACTCTCACACTCTCACTCTCTCACACTCTCTCTCACTCTCACTCTCTCACTCTCACTCTCACACTCACACTCTCACACTCTCACTCTCACTCTCTCTCACACTCTCACTCTCTCACACTCTCACACTCTCACTCTCTCACTCTCTCACTCACACTCTCTCACACTCTCACACTCTCACTCTCTCACTCTCACTCACTCACACTCTCACTCTCTCACTCTCACTCTCTCACACTCTCACTCTCTCACACTCACACTCTCACACTCTCTCACTCTCACTCTCTCTCACTCTCACACTCTCACTCTCACTCACTCACACTCACTCTCTCACACTCTCACTCTCTCACTCTCACTCTCACTCTCACACTCTCACTCTCTCACTCTCTCACTCTCTCACTCTCTCACTCTCACTCTCTCACACTCTCTCACTCTCACTCTCTCTCACTCTCACACTCTCTCACACTCTCACACTCTCACTCTCACTCTCTCACACTCTCACTCACGCTCTCACTCACGCTCTCACTCTCACTCACACTCTCACTCTCACTCTCTCACACTCTCACTCACGCTCTCACTCTCACACTCTCTCACTCTCACTCACTCTCACTCTCACTCTCTCACACTCTCACTCTCTCACACTCTCACTCACGCTCTCACTCACGCTCTCACTCTCACTCACACTCTCACTCTCACTCTCTCACACTCTCACTCACGCT
>NW_028226563.1:22500-32955 GCF_052327205.1 Somniosus microcephalus
CACACTCTCACTCTCACTCTCTCACACTCTCACTCACGCTCTCACTCTCACACTCTCTCACTCTCACTCACTCTCACTCTCTCACACTCTCACTCTCTCACACTCTCACTCACGCTCTCACTCACGCTCTCACTCTCACTCACACTCTCACTCTCACTCTCTCACACTCTCACTCACGCTCTCACTCTCACACTCTCACACTCTCTCTCTCACTCTCACACTCTCACACTCTCACACTCTCACACTCTCACACTCACACTCTCACACTCTCACACTCGCACTCTCACACTCTCACACTCGCACTCTCGCACTCTCACACTCTCACACTCTCACACTCACACTCTCACTCTTGCACACTCTCACTCTCACACTCTCTCTCACTCACACTCTCAAACTCTCTCACTCTCACACTCTCACACTCGCACTCTCACTCTCACACTCTCACACTCTCACTGTCACACTCTCTCACACTCTCACACTCTCACTCTCACACTCTCACTCTCACACTCTCACTCTCACACTCTCACTCTCACACTCTCTCACACTCACACTCTCACACTCTCTCACTCACACTCACACTCTCACTCTCACTCTCACACTCACACTCTCACACTCTCACACTCTCACACTCTCACACTCACACTCTCACTCTTGCACACTCTCACTCTCACACTCACTCTCACTCACTCTTTCACACTCTCTCACTCTCACACTATCACACTCTCACTCTCTCACTCTCTCACACTCTCACACTCTCACTCTCACACTCTCACTCTCACACTCTCACTCTCACACTCTCTCACACTCTCACACTCTCACTCTCTCACACTCTCACACTCTCACACTCTCACACTCTCACTCTCTCACTCTCTCACACTCTCACACTCTCACTCTCACTCTCTCACACTCTCACTCTCACACTCTCTCACTCTCACTCTCTCTCACTCTCACTCTCTCACTCTCACTCTCTCACACTCTCACTCTCTCACACTCACACTCTCACACTCTCACTCTCACTCTCACTCTCTCTCACTCTCACTCTCTCACTCTCACACTCTCACACTCTCTCACTCTCTCACTCTCTCTCACTCTCTCACACTCTCTCTCACTCTCTCACTCTCACTCTCACTCTCTCACTCTCACTCGTCTCACTCTCACTCTCTCACTCTCACTCTCTCACTCACTCTCTCACTCTCACTCTCTCACACTCTCACTCTCTCACACTCACACTCTCACTCTCACTGTCACTCTCTCTCACTCTCACTCTCTCACTCTCTCACACTCTCACACTCTCTCACCCTCTCACTCTCTCTCACACTCTCTCTCACTCTCTCACTCTCACTCACACTCTCACTCTCACACTCACACTCTCACTGTCACACTCTCACACTCTCACTCTCACACTCTCACACTCTCACACTCGCACTCTCACACTCTCACACTCTCACACTCGCACTCTCACACTCTCACACTCTCACTCTCACACTCTCTCACTCTCTCACTCTCTCTCACTCTCTCACACGCTCTCTCACTCTCTCACTCTCACTCTCTCACTCTCACTCACACTCTCACACTCTCACTCTCACACTCTCACACTCGCACTCTCACACTCTCACACTCGCACTCTCACACTGTCACACTCTCACACTCGCACACTCTCGCACTCTCACAATCTCACACTCGCACTCTCACACTCTCACACTCTCACTCTCACACTCTCACACTCGCACTCTCACACTCTCACACTCGCACTCTTACACTCTCACACTCGCACTCTTACACTCGCACTCTCACACTCTCACACTCGCACTCTTACACTCTCACACTCGCACTCTCACACTCTCACACTCTCACTCTCCCACTCTCACACTCTCACACTCGCACTCTCACACTCGCACTCTCACACACTCACACGCTCACACTCGCACTCTCACACTCTCACACTCTCACTCTCTCACTCTCACACTCTCACACTCTCACACTCGCACTCTCACACTCTCACACTCGCACTCTCACACTCTCACACTCGCACTCTCACACTCTCACACTCGCACTCTCACTCTCACACTCTCACACTCGCACTCTCACACTCTCACACTCTCACACTCTCATTCTTGCACACTCTCACTCTCACACTCTCTCTCACTCACACTCTCACACTCTCTCACTCTCTCACTCTCACACTCTCACTCTCTCACACTCTCACTCTCACACTCTCACACTCTCTCACTCACACTCTCACTCTCACACTCTCACACTCTCACACTCTCACACTCGCACTCTCACACTCTCACACTCGCACTCTCACACTCTCACACGCTCACACTCTCACACTCGCACTCTCACACTCTCACACTCTCACTCTCACACTCTCACACTCGCACTCTCACACTCGCACTCTCACACTCTCACACTCTCACTCTCACACTCTCACACTCGCACTCTCACACTCTCACACTCGCACTCTCACACTCTCACACTCTCACACTCTCTCACTCTCACACTCTCACACTCTCACACTCTCACACTCTCACACTCGCACTCTCACACTCTCACTCTCACACTCTCACACTCGCACTCTCACTCTCACACTCGCACTCTCACACTCTCACACTCTCTCACTCTCACTCTCTCACACTCTCACTCTCACACTCTCACACTCTCACACTCTCACACTCGCACTCTCACACTCTCACACTTGCACTCTCACACTCTCACACGCTCACACTCTCACACTCGCACTCTCACACTCGCACTCTCACACTCGCACTCTCACACTCTCTCACTCTCACACTCTCACACTCGCACTCTCACACTCGCACTCTCACACTCTCACACTCTCACACTCTCACTCTCACACTCTCACACTCTCACACTCGCACTCTCACACTCTCACACTCGCACTCTCACACTCTCACACTCTCACACTCTCACACTCTCTCACTCTCACACTCTCACACTCTCACACTCTCACACTCGCACTCTCACACTCTCACACTCGCACTCTCACACTCTCACACTCTCTCACTCTCACTCTCTCACTCTCACACTCTCACACTCTCACACTCGCACTCTCACACTCTCTCACTCTCACACTCGCACTCTCACACTCTCACACTCGCACTCTCACACTCGCACTCTCACACTCGCACTCTCACACTCTCACACTCGCACTCTCACACTCTCACACTCTCACACTCTCACACTTGCACTCTCACTCTCACACTCTCACACTCGCACTCTCACACTCGCACTTTCACACTCGCACTCTCACACTCTCACACTCTCACTCTCACACTCCACACTCGCACTCTCACACTCTCACACTCGCACTCTCACACTCTCACACTCTCACTCTCACACTCTCACACTCTCACACTCGCACTCTCACACTCTCACACTCTCACTCTCACACTCGCACACTCTCACACTCGCACTCTCACACTCTCACACTCGCACTCTCGCACTCGCACTCTCACACTCTCACACTCGCACTCTCGCACTCTCACACTCTCACACTCTCACACTCGCACTCTCACACTCTCACACTCGCACTCTCACACTCTCACACTCTCACACTCTCACACTCGCACTCTCACACTCTCACACTCGCACTCTCACACTCTCACACTCACACTCTCACACTCACACTCTCACACTCACTCTCTCTCACTCTCACTCTCACACTCTCACTCTCACACTCTCACACGCTCACACTCTCACACTCGCACTCTCACACTCTCACACTCTCACTCTTGCACACTCTCACTCCCACACTCTCTCTCACTCACACTCTCACACTCTCTCACTCTCTCACTCTCACACCCTCACTCTCTCACTCTCACTCTCTCACACTCTCACACTCTCACACTCGCACTCTCACACTCTCACACTCGCACTCTCACACTCTCACACTCTCACACTCTCACAATCTCACTCTCACACTCGCACTCTCACACTCTCACACTCTCACACTCTCACACTCTCACACTCGCACTCTCACACTCTCACACTCTCACACTCGCACTCTCACACTCTCACACTCTCACACCCTCACTCTCACACTCTCACACTCGCACTCTCACACTCGCACACTCTCACACTCGCACTCTCACACTCGCACTCTCACACTCTCGCACTCTCACACTCTCACACTCTCACACTCTCACACTCTCACACTCGCACTCTCACACTCTCACTCTCTCACACTCTCACTCTCTCACACTCACACTCTCACTCTCACTCTCTCTCACTCTCACACTCTCACACTCTCACTCTCTCACTCTCACACTCTCACTCTCTCACACTCTCACTCACGCTCTCACTCTCACTCACACTCTCACTCTCACACTCTCGCTCTCACACTCTCACACTCTCACTCTCACACTCTCACACTCTCTCTCTCACTCTCTCACACTCTCACACTCTCACTCTCACACTCTCACACTCGCACTCTCACACTCTCACTCTCTCACACTCTCACTCTCACTCTCTCACACTCTCACTCTCACACTCTCACTCTCACTCTCTCTCACTCTCACTCTCTCACACTCTCACACTCTCACACTCTCACTCTCTCACTCTCACTCTCTCGCACTCTCACTCTCTCACACTCTCACACTCTCACACTCTCACTCTCTCACTCTCACTCTCTCTCACTCTCACACTCACACTCTCACACTCTCACTCTCACTCTCTCACTCACACTCTCACACTCACTCTCACTCTCACACTCACACTCTCACACTCACACTCTCACACACTCACTCTCTCTCACACTCTCACACTCTCACTCTCTCACTCTCTCACACTCTCACACTCTCACTCTCACTCTCTCACACTCTCTCACTCTCACTCTCTCTCTCACTCACTCTCACACTCACACTCTCTCACTCTCACTCTCACTCTCACTCTCACTTTCTCACTCACACTCTCACTCTCTCACTCTCACTCTCACACTCACACTCTCACACTCACTCACACTCACACTCTCACACACTCACTCTCTCACTCTCACACTCTCACTCTCACACTCTCACTCTCTCACTCTCTCACTCTCTCACACTCACTCTCACTCTCACTCTCACTCTCACTCTCACACTCACACTCACACTGACTCTCACTCACACTCTCACTCTCTCACTCTCTCACACTCTCACTCTCTCACACTCTCACACTCTCACTCTCTCACTCTCTCACTCTCTCACTCTCTCACTCTCTCACACTCTCACTCTCTCACACTCTCACACTCTCACTCTCTCACTCTCTCACTCACACACTCTCACTCTCACTCTCACACTCTCTCACACTCACACTCTCACACACTCTCTCACTCTCTCTCTCACACTCTCACACTCACACTCTCACACTCACACTCTCTCTCACACTCTCACTCTCTCACTCTCTCACTCTCACTCTCACACTCTCTCACACTCTCACACTCTCACTCTCACACTCTCACACTCTCACACTCTCACTCTCACACTCTCACACTCACTCTCACTCTCACACTCACACTCACACTCTCACACGCTCTCACACTCACACTCTCACACTCTCACACTCTCACTCTCACACTCTCTCACTCTCACTCTCACACTCTCTCTCACTCTCACTCTCTCACTCTCTCACACTCACACTCTCACACACTCTCACTCTCTCTCTCACACTCACACTCTCACACTCACACTCTCTCTCACACTCTCTCTCTCTCACTCTCACTCTCACTCTCTCTCTCACACCCTCTCTCACTCTCTCACTCTCTCACTCGCTCACTCTCACACTCCCACTCTCACACACTCTCACTCTCACACTCTCTCACTCTCACACTCTCTCACACTCTCACACTCTCACTCTCACACTCTCACACTCTCACTCTCACACTCACACTCACACTCTCACTCTCACTCTCACTCACACTCACACTCTCACACGCTCTCACACTCACACTCTCACACTCTCACTCTCACACTCTCACACTCTCTCACTCTCACACTCTCACTCTCACACTCACACTCTCACTCTCACTCTCACACTCACACTCACTCTCACACTCTCACACTCTCTCACTCTCACACTCTCACTCTCACACTCACACTCTCACTCTCACTCTCACTCTCACACTCACTCTCACACTCACACTCTCACACGCTCTCACACTCACTCTCTCACTCTCTCTCACTCTCTCTCACTCTCACTCTCTCACTCTCACTCTCACTCTCACTCTCACACTCACTCTCACACACTCTCACTCTCACTCTCTCACACTCTCACACTCTCACTCTCACTCTCTCACTCTCACTCTCTCACACTCTCACACTCTCACTCTCTCACACTCTCACTCTTACTCTCTCAGTCTCTCACACTCTCACACTCTCACACTCTCACTCTCACTCTCTCTCACTCTCTCACTCTCACTCTCACACGCTCTCACACTCACTCTCTCACTCTCTCTCACTCTCTCTCACTCTCACTCTCTCACTCTCACTCTCACTCTCACTCTCACACACTCTCACTCTCACTCTCTCACACTCTCACACTCTCACACTCTCACTCTCACTCTCTCACTCTCACTCTCTCACACTCTCACACTCTCACTCTCTCACACTCTCACTCTTACTCTCTCAGTCTCTCACACTCTCACACTCTCACTCTCACTCTCTCACTCTCACTCTCTCACTCTCACTCTCTCACACTCTCACACTCTCACTCTCACTCTCTCACACTCTCTCTCACTCTCACTCTCACACTCTCACACTCTCACACTCTCACACTCACTCTCTCACTCTCACTCACTCTCTCACACTCTCACACTCTCACACTCTCACTCTCTCACACTCTCTCTCACTCTCACTCTCACACTCACACTCTCACACTCACACTCTCACACTCACACTCTCACTCTCACACTCTCTCACTCTCTCTCTCTCACTCTCTCACACTCTCTCTCACTCTCTCACTCTCACTCTCTCACTCTCACTCTCACACTCTCACACTCTCACACTCTCACTCTCTCACTCACTCTCACTCTCTCACTCTCTCACACTCTCTCTCACTCTCACTCTCACACTCACACTCACACTCACACTCTCACACTCACACTCTCTCACTCTCTCACTCTCTCACACTCTCACTCTCACACTCTCACTCTCTCACTCTCTCACTCACACACTCTCACTCTCACTCTCACACTCTCTCTCACTCTCACTCTCACTCTCACACTCTCACACTCTCACACTCACACTCTCACACTCTCTCACTCTCTCACTCTCTCACTCTCTCACTCTCTCACACTCTCACTCTCACTCTCTCACTCTCACTCTCACTCTCACACACTCACACTCTCACACTCTCACTCTCTCACTCACTCTCACTCTCTCACTCTCTCACACTCACTCTCACACTCACACACTCACACTCACACTCTCTCTCTCTCTCTCTCACTCACACTCACACTCTCACTCTCTCACTCTCTCACACTCTCACTCTCTCACTCTCTCACTCTCTCACTCTCTCACTCTCACACACTCTCACTCTCTCTCTCTCACACTCTCTCTCTCTCTCTCACTCTCACTCTCACTCTCACACTCACACTCTCACACTCTCACACTCTCACTCTCTCTCACACTCTCACTCTCTCACACTCTCACACTCTCACTCACACACTCTCATTCTCACTCTCACTCTCACACTCTCACACTCACACTCACACTCTCACACTCACACTCTCACTCTCACACTCTCTCACTCTCTCACTCTCTCTCTCACTCTCTCACTCTCACTCTCTCACTCTCACTCTCACACTCACACTCTCACACTCTCACACTCACACTCTCACACTCTCACACTCTCACTCTCTCACTCTCTCTCTCACTCTCTCACTCTCTCACTCTCACTCTCTCACTCTCACTCTCACACTCTCACATTCTCACTCACGCTCTCTCTCACACTCTCACACTCTCACACTCTCTCTCTCACTCTCACTCTCTCACACTCACACTCTCACTCTCACACTCTCACACTCTCTCACTCTCTCACACTCTCTCTCACTCTCTCACTTTCACTCTCACACTCACACTCTCACTCTCTCACTCTCTCACTCTCTCACTCACACTCTCACACTCTCTCACTCACACTCTCACACTCTCACTCTCACACTCACACTCTCTCGCACTCTCACACTCTCACACTCTCACACTCGCACTCTCACACTCTCACTCTCGCACTCTCGCACTCTCACACTCTCACAGTCTCACAGTCTCACACTCGTACTCTCACACTCTCACACTCACACTCTCACACTCTCACACTCTCACACTCGCACTCTCACACTCTCACTCTCTCACACTCTCACTCTCTCACACTCTCACACTCACACTCTCACACTCTCTCACTCTCACTCTCACACTCTCTCTCACTCTCACTCTCTCACTCTCTCACACTCACACTCTCACACACTCTCACTCTCTCTCACACTCACACTCTCACACTCACACTCTCTCCTCACACTCTCTCTCTCTCACTCTCACTCTCACTCTCTCTCTCACACCCTCTCTCACTCTCTCACTCTCTCACTCGCTCACTCTCACACTCCCACTCTCACACACTCTCACTCTCACACTCTCTCACTCTCACACTCTCTCACACTCTCACACTCTCACTCTCACACTCTCACACTCTCACTCTCACACTCTCACTCTCACACTCACACTCACACTCTCACCTCTCACTCTCACTCACACTCACACTCTCACACGCTCTCACACTCACACTCTCACACTCTCACTCTCACACTCTCACACTCTCACTCTCACACTCACACTACTCTCACTCTCACTCTCACACTCACACTCACTCTCACACTCTCACACTCTCTCACTCTCACACTCTCACTCTCACACTCACACTCTCACTCTCACTCTCACACTCACTCTCACACTCACACTCTCACACGCTCTCACACTCACTCTCTCACTCTCTCTCACTCTCACTCTCTCACTCTCACTCTCACTCTCACTCTCACTCTCACACACTCTCACTCTCACTCTCTCACACTCTCACACTCTCACTCTCTCACACTCTCACTCTTACTCTCTCAGTCTCTCACACTCTCACACTCTCACACTCTCACTCTCACTCTCTCACTCTCACTCTCTCACTCTCACTCTCACACGCTCTCACACTCACTCACTCTCTCACTCTCTCTCACTCTCTCTCACTCTCACTCTCTCACTCTCACTCTCACTCTCACTCTCACTCTCACACACTCTCACTCTCACTCTCTCACACTCTCACACTCTCACACTCTCACACTCTCACTCTCTCACTCTCACTCTCTCACACTCTCACACTCTCACTCTCTCACACTCTCACTCTTACTCTCTCAGTCTCTCACACTCTCACACTCTCACTCTCACTCTCTCACTCTCACTCTCTCACTCTCACTCTCTCACACTCTCACACTCTCACTCTCACTCTCTCACACTCTCTCTCACTCTCACTCTCACACTCTCACACTCTCACACTCTCACACTCACTCTCTCACTCTCACTCACTCTCTCACACTCTCACACTCTCACACTCTCACTCTCTCACACTCTCTCTCACTCTCACTCTCACACTCACACTCTCACACTCACACTCTCACACTCACACTCTCACTCTCACACTCTCTCACTCTCTCTCTCTCACTCTCTCACACTCTCTCTCACTCTCTCACTCTCACTCTCTCACTCTCACTCTCACACTCACACTCTCACACTCTCACACTCTCACTCTCTCACTCACTCTCACTCTCTCACTCTCTCACACTCTCTCTCACTCTCACTCTCACACTCACACTCACACTCACACTCACACTCACACTCTCACACTCACACTCTCTCACTCTCTCACTCTCTCACACTCTCACTCTCACACTCTCACTCTCTCACTCTCTCACTCACACACTCTCACTCTCACTCTCACACTCTCTCTCACTCTCACTCTCACTCTCACACTCTCACACTCTCACACTCACACTCTCACTCTCACACTCTCTCACTCTCTCACTCTCTCACTCTCTCACTCTCTCACACTCTCACTCTCACTCTCTCACTCTCACTCTCACTCTCACACACTCACACTCTCACACTCTCACTCTCTCACTCACTCTCACTCTCTCACTCTCTCACACTCACTCTCACACACTCACACTCACACTCTCTCTCTCTCTCTCTCACTCACACTCACACTCTCACTCTCTCACTCTCTCACTCTCTCACTCTCTCACTCTCTCACTCTCTCTCACTCTCACTCTCACTCTCACACTCACACTCTCACACTCTCACACTCTCACTCTCTCTCACACTCTCACTCTCTCACACTCTCACTCACACACTCTCATTCTCACTCTCACTCTCACACTCTCACACTCACACTCACACTCTCACACTCACACTCTCACTCTCACACTCT
>NW_028226564.1:0-12500 GCF_052327205.1 Somniosus microcephalus
CCAGTCGCTCCCTCTCTTCCCCCCAGTCGCTCTCTCTCTTCCCCCAGTCACTCTCTCTCTTCCCCCCAGTCGCTCTCTCTCTTCCCCCAGTCACTCTCTCTCTTCCCCCCAGTCGCTCTCTCTCTTCCCCCAGTCGCTCTCTCTCTTCCCCCAGTCGCTCTCTCTCTTCCCCCCAGTCGCTCCTCTCTTCCCCCAGTCGCTCTCTCTCTTCCCCCCAGTCACTCTCTCTCTTCCCCCCAGTCGCTCTCTCTCTTCCCCCCGTCCCTCTCTCTCTTCCCCCAGTCGCTCTCTCTCTTCCCCCCAGTCGCTCTCTCTCTTCCCCCAGTCGCTCTCTCTCTTCCCCCCAGTCGCTCTCTCTCTTCCCCCCAGTCGCTCTCTCTCTTCCCCCCAGTCGCTCTCTCTCTTCCCCCCCAGTCGCTCTCTCTCTTCCCCCCCAAGTCGCTCTCTCTCTTGCCCCCCCAGTCGCTCTCTCTCTTCCCCCCCCAGTCGCTCTCTCTCTTCCCCCCCAGTCGCTCTCTCTCTTCCCCCCCCAGTCACTCTCTCTCTTCCCCCCAGTCGCTCTCTCTCTTCCCCCCAGTTGCTCTCTCTCTTCCCCCCAGTCGCTCTCTCTCTTCCCCCCCCAGTCGCTCTCTCTCTTCCCCCCCAGTCACTCTCTCTCTTCCCCCCCAGTCGCTCTCTCTCTTCCCCCCAGTCGCTCTCTCTCTTCCCCCCCGTCGCTCTCTCTCGTCCCCCCCAGTTGCTCTCTCTCTCCCCCCCAGTCGCTCTCTCTCTTCCCCCCCCAGTCGCTCTCTCTCTTCGCCCCCCAGTCGCTCTCTCTCTTCCCCCCCAGTCGCTCTCTCTCTTTCCCCCAGTCGCTCTCTCTCTTCCCCCCAGTCGCTCTCTCTCTTCCCCCCAGTCGCTCTTTCTCTTCCCCCCAGTCGCTCTCTCTCTTCCCCCCCCAGTCGCTCTCTCTCTTCCCCCCCAGTCACTCTCTCTCTTCCCCCCCAGTCGCTCTCTCTCTTCCCCCCCAGTCGCCCTCTCTCTTCCCCCAGTCGCTCTCTCTCTTCCCCCCCAGTCGCTCTCTCTCCCCCTCAGTCGCTCTCTCTCTTCCCCCCCAGTCGCTCTCTCTCTTCCCCCCAGTCGCTCTCTCTCTTCCCCCCCAGTCGCTCTCTCTCTTCCCCCCCAGTCGCTCTCTCTCTTCCCCCCAGTCGCTCTCTCTCTTCCCCCCCCGTCGCTCTCTCTCTTCCCCCCCAGTCGCTCTCTCTCTTCCCCCCCAGTCACTCCCCCAGTCGCTCACTCTCTTCCCCCCAGTCGCTCTCTCTCTTCCCCCAGCCGCTCTCTCCCTTCCCCCCAGTCGCTCCCTCTCTTCCCCCCAGTCGCTCTCTCTCTTCCCCCCAGTCACTCTCTCTCTTCCCCCCAGTCGCTCTCTCTCTTCCCCCCAGTCACTCTCTCTCTTCCCCCCAGTCGCTCTCTCTCTTCCCCCAGTCACTCTCTCTCTTCCCCCCAGTCGCTCTCTCTCTTCCCCCAGTCCCTCTCTCTCTTCCCCCAGTCGCTCTCTCTCTTCCCCCCAGTCGCTCTCTCTCTTCCCCCAGTCGCTCTCTCTCTTCCCCCCAGTCGCTCTCTCTCTTCCCCCCAGTCGCTCTCTCTCTTCCCCCCAGTCGCTCTCTCTCTTCCCCCCCCAGTCGCTCTCTCTCTTCCCCCCAGTCGCTCTCTCTCTTGCCCCCCCAGTCGCTCTCTCTCTTCCCCCCCCAGTCGCTCTCTCTCTTCCCCCCAGTCGCTCTCTCTCTTCCCCCCCAGTCGCTCTCTCTCTTCCCCCCCCAGTCGCTCTCTCTCTTCCCCCCCAGTCGCTCTCTCTCTTCACCCCAGTTGCTCTCTCTCTTCCCCCCCAGTCGCTCTCTCTCTTCCCCCCCAGTCGCTCTCTCTCTTCCCCCCCCAGTCGTTCTCTCTCTTCCCCCTCCAGTCGCTCTCTCTCTTCCCCCCAGTCAATCTCTCTCTTCCACCCAGTCGCTCTCTCTCTTCCCCCCAGTCACTCTCTCTCTTCCCCCCCAGTCGCTCTCTCTCGTCCCCCCCAGTTGCTCTCTCTCTCCCCCCAGTCGCTCTCTCTCTTCCCCCCCCAGTCGCTCTCTCTCTTCGCCCCCCAGTCGCTCTCTCTCTTCCCCCCCAGTCGCTCTCTCTCTTCCCCCCCAGTCGCTCTCTCTCTTCCCCCCAGTCGCTCTCTCTCTTCCCCCCAGTCGCTCTCTCTCTTCCCCCCCAGTCGCTCTCTCTCTTCCCCCCAGTCGCTCTCTCTCTTGCCCCCCCAGTCGCTCTCTCTCTTCCCCCCCAGTCGCTCTCTCTCTTCCCCCCCAGTCGCTCTCTCTCTTCCCCCTAGTCGCTCTCTCTCTTCCCCCCCCAGTCGCTCTCTCTCTTCCCCCCCAGTCGCTCTCTCTCTTCCCCCACATCACTCCCTCTCTTCCCCCCCCAGTCGTGCTCTCTCTTCCCCCCCAGTCACTCTCTCTCTTCCCCCCCAGTCGCTCTCTCTCTTCCCCCCCCGTCGCTCTCTCTCTTCTCCCCCCCAGTCGCTCTCTCTCTTCCCCCCTGTCGCTCTCTCTCTTCCCCCCCAGTCGCTCTCTCTCTTCCCCCCCAGTCGCTCTCTCTCCCCCCCCCAGTCGCTCTCTCTCTTTCCCTGCCCCCCCCAGTCGCTCTCTCTCTCTCTTCCAACAACAACATGCCCTCGAAAAAGCCTCGGCACCGCCGGGCACTCCAGCTAGTATATAATATAATATCATGTCATGTAACATAATTTTTTAAAATCCATTTACTGATGTGGGCGTCGCTGGCACGGCCAGCATTTATTACCCATCCCTAGTTCCCCTTCCGCCTTCTTGAACCGCTGCAGTCCGTGTGGTGAAGGTACTCCCACAGTGCTGTTAGGTAGCGAGTTCCAGGATTTTGACCCAGCAACGATGAAGGATCGGCGATAAATTTCCAAGTCAGGATGGTGTGTGACTTGGAGGGGAACTTGCAGGTGGTGGTGTTCCCATGCGCCTGCTGCCCTTGTCCTTCTAGGTGGGAGAGTTGGGAGGTGCTGCTGAAGAAGCCTTGGCAAGTTGCTGCAGTGTATCTTGTAGATGGTAATAAATATAATTAATTAATATATAATATAACATAATATAATGTAATGGAGTTAGGATAGTTAGGATACAGATCAGCCATGGTCTCATTGAATGGCGGAACAGGAATCGAGCAGCTGAATGACCTACTCCTGTTCCTAATGTTCCTACGTAATGTAATTAAAAATATAATAAAATGTAACATTATCAGGAATGGTAGCATAGTGGTTATGTTACTGGACTAGTAATTCTAGTGGACTGGACTAATGATCCAGAAAAGTGTGTTCAAATCCCACCACGGCAGTTGGGGAATTTAAACTCAGTTAATTAAATAAATCTAGCTGGTGTCAGTAATGGTGACCATGAAACTACTAGATTGTTGTAAAAAACCCATCTGGTTCACTATTGTCCTTTATGGAAGGAAATCTGCTGTCCTTACCTGGTCTGGCCTAAATGTGACTCCAGACCCACAACAATGTGGTTGACTCTTAACTGCCCTCTGAGATGGTCCGAGCGAGCCACTCAGTCGTAGCAAGAGAAAACTGCTACGATGGACTGCAGCGGTTCAAGAAGACGGCTCACCACCACTTCTCAAGGGCAATTAGGGAATGGGCAATAAATGGCGGCCTTGCCAATGACTCCCACATCCCGTGAACGAAGGAATAGAAAAATATAATTAATGTAATATCTAATCTCATGCACCCTCAGCTTATAATGTGAAATAATAATATTCCAAAGCACGTATTCAAGTATTGTACCTGGAACCTGAAACAGCTATTAATGCTTAATAAAAAACAGAAAATGCTGGATATACTCAGCAGGTCAGGCAGCATCTGTCGAGAGAGAAACAGAGTTAACGTTTCAAGGACCCTTCGTCAGAACTGGAAAAGTTGGATACGTAACAAGTTTTTGGGGAGGGGAGGAAAGAACAAAAGGGAAGGTCTGTGATAGGGTGGAAGGCAGGAGAGATTAAGAGACACAAGGGATGATGGTGCAAGACAAAAGGAGATGGTAATGGGACAAGGTAAGAAACAAAAGATGACTCTAGATGAAGTGTAAATGGCAATGGCAGAATGCTTAATATGTGGGGGTTACAGGAGGGGAGCATATAACCTGCTGGTTCTAGTTATTAAGGCCATTGATTTACGGTTTTCACAGAACAATCAATTTTTAAAAATTAATTCAAGGGATGTGGGCGTCACTGGCAAGGCCAGCATTTATTGCCCCTCCCTAGTTGCCCTCGAGAAGGTGGTGGTGGTGCTCCCACAGTGCTGTTAGGGAGGGAGTGAAATGGTAGAATATGATGCTCAAGTAATTTATTACCATTAAGCAATGGGACCAATTATAAATGGATGGAATCATGGTCTCCAAAAGATAGATAAAATCCAGGATCCCAAGTAAATAAGGAAGGAGCTTGACTTATTCAATCACTGTAAACCAGTGGTTCTGCTGATGGTGAAAAGGTGAGTCTTGCTATTCAGCATTTTGCTAGTGTCAGCTACGGCTCAAGGGGTAGCACCCACGCCTCTGGGTCAAAAGGTTGTGTGTTCTAAGCCCCACTCCAAAGAGTTGAGCATGTAATCTAGGCAGACCCTCCCAGTGCAATACAGAGGGAGGGCTGCCGCTGTCGGAGGTGCCGTCTTTCAGATGAGACATTAAACCGATGGTCCCATCAGCCATCTTGGGTGGACGTAAAAGATCCCCATGGCACTATTTCGAATAAGAGCAGGGGGAATTCTCCCCAGTGTCCTGGCCAATAGCTATCCCTCAACCAACATCACTAAAAAACAGATTCTCTGGTCACTATCTCATCACTGTTTGTGGGAGCTTGTGTGCAAATTGGCTGTCATTTCCTACATTACAACAGTACACACTGCAGCCACGGTGCGCCAGTGGTGGAGGGAGTGAATGTTTAAGGTGGTGGATGGGGTGCCAATCAAGTTGGCTGCTTTGTCATAGGAATAGGAACATAGGAACAGGAGGAGGCCATTTAGCCCCTCGAGCCAATTCCGTCATTCAGTGAGATTATGGCTGATCTGCGACCTAACTCCATATACCCACCTTGTGCCCCATATCTCTTAATATGGGGCTTATTGTTCACAAAAAGCTATCAATCTCCAATTTAAAATTAACAATTGAGCTAGCATCAATTGCTGTTTGCGGAAGAGAGTTCCAAACTTCTGCCACCCTTTGTGTGTAGAAGTGTTTCCTAACTTCACTCCTGAAAGGTCTGGCTCTAATTTTTAGACACTGCCCCCTAGTCCTAGAATCCCCAACCAGCGGAAATAGTTTCTCCTCTATCTACCCTATCTGTTCCCTTTAATATCTTGAAAACTTCAATCAAATCATGCCTTAACTTTCTAACTACCAGGGCATACAACCCTAATTTGTGTAATATCTCCTCTTATCCCTTGGAATCGGGTATCATTCTGGTAAACCTACGCTCCACTCCCTCCAAGACCAATATATCCTTCCTAAGGTGTGGTGCCCAGAACTGCTCCCAGTACTCCAGGTGTGGTCTAACCAGGACTTTGCCGCAATAGATCTTCATCCAATTGTTTAAAACAAAAGAACTAGGGGTCACAGTCTCAGAATAAAAGGTCGGCCATTTAGGACTGAGATGAGGAGGAATTTCTTCACTCAGAGGGTTGTGAACCTTTGGAATTCTCTACCCCAGAGAGCTGTGGATACTCAGTCGTTGAGTATATTCAAGGCAGAGATCGATAGATTTTTGGATATTAAGGGAATCAAGGGATATGGGGATAGTGCAGGAAAGTGGAGTTAAGATAGGAAGATCAGCCATGATCTTATTGAATGGCAGAGCAGGCTTGAAGGGTCGTATGGCCGACTCCTGCTCCTATTTTTTATGTTCTTAAATTAAAACATTGATTATTAGGAGGCATTCCAACACTGCACATTCTTGGTTTATTATTGAATGTGTTTAACTCGGTTTTATTTTTTCAGGAAACTGAAATTTAGTGGAAAGAAATAAAGTCAGATCCAAATATGACCGCTAACATCATAAAGGATTTTCTGAAAATACCTGAAATATCTGATGAAGGGTCCCAGACCTGAAACGTTAACACTGTTTCGCTCTCCACGGATGCTGCCTGGCCTTCTGAGTATTTCCAGCATTTTCTGTTGTTATTCCTGAAAAATATTACTTTGTTCAACTATTCAACCAGAGCATCATCTTCACGTCACAAAGAACCAGAGAGTACATTGGATTCAAAGACCCCGAGTCCAAACTGAAGATAAATAATTCCACGCTGACCGATATATTCCTGATGACCTACATTCAGTGTAAGCTGAATGAAGCCATTAGTTGTACAAGGATGACCGAAGAGCAGACCGTCCTGCTGGGGGCGGATTAGGTTTGGGCCGTGCAGGACGCGACTTCTAAAAACCCCAAGGTGCAGATCGCGGCGCGGGTCATTCACATGGAGAGCAAAGAGGAGGAGGCGGCGGAGTAGAGGCTTCCGGTCACCGAGTCCAGGAAGCTAGCAAGGCAAGAGACCATCGACAAGTTCCACCCCGAGAAAATAATCGATTTCTGTTCATCCATCAGGAAGGACTGTTACGGGCTCTTCCTTTTCTTTGGGCACAAGGATGACCCGAAGAGCATCTGTGGAGTCCTCAGCAATGACTTCCACGCACACTTGGGAAATGGCCACGAGGTTGACAACACCTTCATGCTGGATAGTGGCCAAGAGCTTTGTCACTCCAGGAAGAATGTTGGAGCTGATCCTTCAGAAAGAAGGCGTGCCGGAGAACTTAAAACGTTCTTCAGTTTCATCATGATTATGAATCATCAAATCATAGAATAGTACAGCACAGAAGGAGGCCATTCTGCCCATCAAGTCTGTGCCGGCTCTTTCGAAGAGCAATCCAGTTAGTCCCACTCCCCCGCTCGTTCCCCATTTCCCTGCAACTTTTTCTCCTTCAAGTATTTATCCAATTCCCTTTTGAAGGCTACTATTGAATCTATATCCACCACCCTATCAGGCAGCGCATTCCAAATCCTAACCACTCGTTGCGACCCTTCAGCCATTGCAAACAGTTTCTTCTTCTTTACTCTATCTAAACCCTTCATGATTTTAAACACCTCTATCAAATTTCCTCTTAGCCGTCTCTGCTCTAAGAATTCTCACTGATAATCTGCTTTGGTTTCAGAGTTTGTAAATGCGCAAGTCATCAAACGACAACAAGTGCCAGGCAAGGGAGACCAGAAGTATCATTTCATAGGAGTTTAGAAGATGTTGTTGTAACCTACCTGGTGAAGAGGAGAAAGCCCATTGTGGGCAACACTCACGGACAGAGTCCTCGCTGAGAAAATCAATACTAAAATTGTTTTATGTTAGAAGCACAGTTAAAGGTAACATGGTAAATTGTATCCCTGTGCACAGATTTTCAGAGTATGAAATGGTCCAGTGGCAGGGCATGGTGGCCTCGTGGTTATCGTTCTGGATGAGCAATCTAAAGGTTGTGAGTTGAAATCCCACCGTGGCAAATTTGGATAATTGAAGTAATTAAGTCTGGAAATGTGAGGGCTGGCAGCAGATTGTCATAAAAACCCAATCGGTTCACAACTGTCCGTCAGGCAAGGGAACAGCAACAACTGGCATTTATAACGGAGAGGAGGAGGAATTTCTTCCCTCAGAGGGTCGTGAATCGTTGGAATTCTCTTCCCCAGAGAGCTGTGGAGGCGGAGTCATTGAATATATTTAAGGTGGAGAGGGACAACATTTTGAACGGTAAGGGAGTCAAGGGTTATGGGGAGGGGGAAGTGGAGTTGAGGCCAAGATCAGATCAGCCATGATCTTACTGAATAGTGGAGCAGGCTCGAGGGGCCGAATGGCCAACTCCTGCTCCTATTTCTTATGTTCTTATATAGCGCCTTTAATGCAATAAAATGTCCCAAGGTGCTTCAAAGGAGTGTTATCAAAAAATAACACATAATTTGACACCGAGCCATATAAGGAGATATTAGGGACAGGTGACCAAAAGCTTGGTCAAAGAGGCAGGTTTTGAGGAGCGTCTTAAAGGAGGAGAGAGAGGCGGAGAGGTTTAGGGAGGGAATTCCAGAGCTTGGGGCCCAGGCAGCAGAAGGCCGTCAATGGTGGAGCGATTAAAATTGGGGATGTTCAAGTGGCCAGAATAGGTGGAGTGCAGAGGTCTAGGGGGATTATAGGGCTGGAGGCGATTACAGTGATAAGGAGGGGGCGAGACCATGGAAGGATTTGAAAACAAGGTTGAGAATTTTAAAATCGAGGCGTTGCTCAACCGGGAGCCAATGTAGGTCAGCGAGCACAGGGGTGATGGGTGAATGGGACTTGGTGTGAGTGAGGACACAGGGCAGCAGAGTTTTGGATGACCTCAAGTTTACGGAGGGTAGAACTAGGGAGGCTGGCCAGGAAGTAGGAACCTGCCACACTTATCCTGGTCTGGCCTACACATGACTCCATTCCCAGATTACATGATTGACTCTTAATTCCTTCAGGGTAACTAGGGAATGGGCAGTAAATTCCGACCTTGCCAGTGACGTCCACATCCGGGGATCAGACTCTGACTTCGGACTCAGGCTGTTTTTACACTTTTAAATGACCATAATGGTGCCTTTATTGGAGACCTGGCACAGACCGGGGATTGGGGGCCTTTACTGGCTGAACGCATGGTGCCTTGCTTAAAACAAAAAGGAAGACTCCAATTGGATTTGTGGACCTTGCTTTGTGGAGTGCTGTCGTGTTTGGTGAGGTCACACCCAGTCCCGTTCACCCATCACCCCCTGTGCTCGCTGACCTACATCGGCTCCCGGTCCAGCAACGCCTCAATTTTAAAAGTTCTCATCCCTGTTTTCAAATCTCTCCATGGCCTCTCTTCCTTCCTCCCTATCCCTGTAACCTCCTGCAGCTCTACAACCCTCCGAGAACATAAGAACATTAGAAACAGGAGCAGGAGTAGGCCAATCGGCCCCTCGAGCCTGCTCCACCATTCAATAAGGTCATGGCTGATCCAATCTTGTCCTCAACACCACTTCCCCGCTCTCTCCCCATACCCCTGGACTCCCTTGTAGTTCAAATGTCTGTCAATCTCCGCCTTGAATATATTCACTGACTCCGCCTCCACAGCTCTCCGGGGTAGAGAATTCCAAAGATTCACGACCCTCTGAGAGAAGAAATTCCTCCTCATCTGTCTTAAATGGCCGACCCCTGATCCTGAAACTATGCCCCCTAGTTCTAGATACCTCCACGCGGGGAAACATCCTCTCAGCATCCACCCTGTCAAGCCCCCTCAGAATCTTATGTTTCAATAAGATCACCTCTCATTCTCCCAAACACCAATGAAATGCTGCCATCTAATGGTGGGAACCTTAAAACCAGACAGGGGCTTAAAATTTAATCCCTTCACTAAAATAGCAGAGGTGTGGCAAAGCCACTAAGAGACTCTCGCAGTGACTTGTACAATTGCCTTTAATCATGTTTATTACCTTTTAATGTTGGCTCTGGTTGAACAGAGCTAGATCGACAAAATCGCGATCTGACGCGATGACGTCATCACGTGGGTCATGTGACATCCCAACGGCGGGAAACGTGATGACGTCATGACGTCAGAGGTAGAGGGCGTTTCCAGCTAGTCCTCGTGTGGAGTGATAGTGAATAGACCTGTTTAGAGCTTCTCCTGCATTTTCTTGTTTTGTAAAGTTTTAGTACATTAAACTCAGTTTGTTAACTACTAGTGAGTTTATAGATTCTTTGCTAGGAGTGCAGAGACGCCGACAGAGGGAGGAATCCCAGACAACAGAGAAGCTGCTGGTGAGCCACCAGAGGGCAGTTAAGAGTCAACCACATTGCTGTGGGTCTGGAGTCACACGTAGGCCCAGATCGGGTAAGGACGGCAGATTTCCTTCCCTAAAGGACATTAGTGGTGCACTTTACAGCCTTTTGGACTCAACATCAAGTTCAACAATTTCAGATCATAACCTCGGCCCCTAACATATTTTCCCTTTTTTTTAATCCACACTTTCGTCTGTTTTTTTTTCTTCCCTCCCACACGGCAGCTGTCCGTCATTCTGCCGGCGCCATTCACACTTCATCTAGAGCCGTCCTTTGTTCCTTGAATATCTCTTAATGTCTCTCAATGTCTCTCTATCTCTCCGGCTTTCTATCCGATCACTGACCTTCCCTTTTGTTCTTTCATCCCCTTCCCCTTTTCCCAGCCCTCACTTGCTTTAAAATCTATCCCTCTTCCTGCATTTTTTCCAGTTCTGACGAAAGGTCATCGACCTGAAAGGTTAACTCTGTTTCTCTCTCCACAGATGCTGCCTGACCTGCTGAGTTTTTCCAGCATTTTCTGTTGTTATCTCCAAAAGTACTTCATTGGCTGTAAAGCACTTTGAGACATCCGGTGGTTGTGAAAGGCGCTATATAAATGCAAGTCTTTCTTTAATGACCACCATAGGTTTTTATTCCATATTTATTTAATTGAATTTAAACTCCCCAACTGCTATGGTGGGATTTAAACTCATGTCTCACTGGATCATTAAGTTACTGGCACTGGATTGCTAGTACCAGTAACATAACCACTATGCTACTGTTCCCACATCACACAGGCTGGCTTCAAGCCCAGGTTTCTTTGCAATTAGTCAACAATTTGCATGAACTCAAACGACTGGGTGGTCACTGATTAAAACAGGTTTGTTCAGTTCCTATTTATGTTTTACTACATTAAAGGCACTCAGTTTTCAGTTAGCTCAGTGTGGAGCCAGGAGAATCAGGAGTGCCTCCCCATTAATATTGCAGGCCACTGGAGGCCCACGCTCGCTCCCCCTTCCGTTTCCCCCGACCCCTCCCTCCCACCCCGCCCATTGCAGGCCGCAGCCAGTGAGGCAGCCGGCCCATAAGTGGAGCGAAGGAAAGCGGTGCTCCGCCTCTGGAGGTGCAACAGGAGGCCGCAATTACTACAATGAGGCCTGAGGCCTAGTTTCTTTCGGGCCTTGGGCCTCCTGGTGCTGGGAGTCCTCCGTGAGTTATGGGCCCAAAAACGGGCCATAAAGTGCTCCTACCCCCTTATTAGTTTAGTAGAGGTGTTAATCTATTTAACTTGTGAGAAGTCACACAACACCAGAACACAACTTCTCACATTTGTCCACCCCAGTCCAACACCTGCATCTCCACATCATGGCTTCTATTTAACTTGGTTAACAGCTCCGCTGATATAGCAGATGTTACGTCCATGTATAAGAAGACACAGACTGCGGAGAACGGTACAATAGGTGTTTACTCAACGTGGCTCAGACTGCAACTGATCTGTACAGATTACTACTCAGCGTTATATACAGGTGTGGTCACTGCCGGTACTACAGTATACATGAGCTATAAAAAGTAGTTCCCCCCTTAAAGGTACATACATTACAATTCCTCCCCTTTTAGATTAACAGTACCATAACACTCATTTAACAATTAAATATCAAACTAATTACAATTAACACTTTTAACATGCAACATTAGCTGAAAATAGTCTATTTATAAATTCAGTCTTTGGGGAGGCTTCCTGATCCTTTCTGGATAGCGCCTTTCCCGAGTGTCTTGCTCTTGGTGTGGAGGCGATTCTGGCCCCCTGTCGTCGGTTGGTTGATCAGCTTCCGATGCTACTGTTTCTGGGGTAGATGTGGCCTGTACTTCGGGTTCATCACCAGGTACGTATGGGCAAGGCATGGGGTTGACTTGTTCCTGTGACTCTAGGATCTGGTCAGCATGGCATCTCATGATGCTCTCCCCAACGTCCACTGTGTACATTAGTGGGCCCTGCCGTGTGCATATCGTTCCTGGCTGCCATTTTTCTGTTCGGTAGTCGCGGGCCGAGACTGGTTGCCCTACGTTGAAGCTCCTTGTTGGCTTCTCATGGATGTGCTGGAATTGCTTACTCTCAACATCTCATCGTACGTTTGGTCTGAGCAAATCCAGGCGAGATCTTAACCTACAGTTAAAGAACATCATGGCTGGGGCCTGGTTGGTGACTGCATGTGTCGCATTCCGGTAGGCGAACAGGAAATTGTCCACCTTGTGCTGCAGCGGAATGTTATCATTGTACATAGCACTTATTGCCTTCTTAAAGGTTTGTACGAACCTCTCAGCCAATCCATTTGTGGCTGGATGATACAGGGCGGATGTGTAATGCCTTACCCCATTCTTTTTCAAGAACCTCTGGAACTCTTCGGACACAAACTGTGGTCCGTTGTCGGAGCAAATCTGTTCTGGCAAGCCATTCCTGGCAAAAATGGTCCGTAGGACTGCAATAGTTTTCTCCGTGGTGGTGGAGGACATTTTGATCACCTCAGGCTATTTTGAGTGCGCATCCACGGCTATTAAAAACATTGAGTCCATGAATGGACCAGCAAAATCAATATGCACCCGTTGCCATGGAGATGAGGGC
>NW_028226565.1:7500-25000 GCF_052327205.1 Somniosus microcephalus
ACAACTCAGTGGGGTCACAGGCCCTGACCGGTTCAGAGGCACCTGTGTGACAAGACAACAAATGAAACTTTAAAGACGCTGGCATGTACATCTTGTTTCTGCTGTCTTGGACGGGCCCACTGAGCGCACAACACAGGGGAACTTGGTGCAAACACTGCGTGTGCATAAGCCACAAAACACAAGCTCAGTGGGGTCACAGGCCCTGACCGGTTCAGAGGCACCTGTGTGACAGACAGCAAATGAAACTTAGACGCTGGAATTATTTATATGTTTCTGCTGTCTGTCTACGATTTCAGATTCACACTTAGAGTTTTTTGTCATTAAGTCATAAAAGCCACAAAACCACTTTAATATGACTTTCCAATACTCTTTGAAAGGTCTCTATATTGATAAAATGAGCCTTTTAGCAAAGTAACACTTTTCGGGCATTTTCAAAGTGCTCCCGCTGAGTGAATTTTGTTCTGAAAATCGTGTTCCCGAAAATCTCCGGGCACCCCGCCAACCCCCCCTGCCAGAAATGACAAGTGTCAAATCAGCGGGTCAAACGGCCACCTCTATCCGACCAGGAGCACCCAAATCCCCGCAAATGGCACTTTTTTTTTTCTTCATCGGGACTTCCGACGAGGTTAATGATTTCCCAAACTGCAACTCATTAACTATGTCCTGAGACACTTGCCAGAAATGACACATGTCAATTTGGCGGTAGCAAATCACTTTCCCAGGCCGGGAAGCAACACCCGAGGCCCGCAAAAGGCGGCCGAATATTTTCTCATCGGACTTCCGCGTTTTGGTTAATCATGTCTCGAAATCGTTAAATGCACATGTCAATTCGGCGGGAGCAATTCACTTTCCCAAGCCGGAAAGCATCACCGGAGGCCCGCTTGAAGGGCCCTAATATTTTCTCATCGGACTTCCGCGTTTTGGTTAATCATGTCTCGAAATCGTTAAATGCACATGTCAATTCGGCGGGAGCAACTCACTTTCCCAGGCCGGGAAGCAACACCCGAGGCCCGCAAAAGGCGGCCGAATATTTTCTCATCGGACTTCCATATTTTGGGGGTTGGATTCTCTCCCGCATTCCAGCCCCCTGGCCACGGGTCGCTCATTCACTTTCAGCCCGGGCCTTGCCAATTTGGTTAATCAGTTAGCCATGCACCAGACTCGGCCTCGCCTTTTTCATTTATGGTTAATGATGTGCCCAGGCTGGGACTTAGTCTCTCCAGCAGCCAAAACTTTTCACTGGTTAATGAGGTGCCAAGCCCGGCACTTAGTCTCTCTCCCCAGCAAGCTTACTTGGTCGGCCGACATTTGGATCCATTTTCGGGGCTTAATCGGGTCGAATACGGTCCCTTACGCAAGGGGAGCCGAAGCCCCGGCCTCTGCCAGGCGTCAGGCTGCCGTTTTTTAAGCCCGACCAAAAACCCGAAAATTGGTTAAAAATGGAAATAAATTTCCACCCAAAAAGGGTTAAAAGTCGGTTGGACGGCAGCCCTGGTCGGTCTCTGCAGACCTGGAGGCCCTAGACAGTAATCTGGAAAACAGACAAAGTCTCGAGAAACCACCTCCTACCATTCTCCAGGTACCCCGCCAATCCCCCCTGCCAGAAATGACAAGTGTCAAATCAGCGGGACGGATTTGACTTTTGTGACCGACCGCTGGAACTTTTTTCGGCTACAGGCAGTCAAATTTTTCTCCTTCCGGACTTCCAGTACAACTTTGAACGGCCATATCTCCGCACTCCCGCGTCGGAGCCAAGCCGTTTTTACACCGTTAGACGCGGCTTCCCGTGCCCGTTCGAATGCCGCCCTGCTCGGCGGAAAAGGAGAATTTTTTTATTTTTCGGCCGATTTCGGGAAAAAAAATTCCCGCTCTGAACTCGGATTTTTCGGCTTTAATCGTTTCGTATACGGTCCCTTACGCAAGGGAGCCGAAGCCCCGGCCTCTGCCGGGCGTCAGGCTGCCGTTTTTAAGCCCGACCAAAAACCCGAAAATTGGTTAAAAATGGAAATAAATTTCCACCCAAAAAGGGTTAAAAGTCGGTTGGACGGCAGCCCGGGTCGGTCTCTGCAGACCTGGAGGCCCTAGACAGTAATCTGGAAAACAGATAAAGTCTCGAAAAACCACCTCCTACCATTCTCCAGGTACCCCGCCAATCCCCCCTGCCAGAAATGACAAGTGTCAAATCAGCGGGACGGATTTGACTTTTGTGACCGACCGCTGGAACTTTTTTCGGCTACAGGCAGTCAAATTTTTCTCCTTCCGGACTTCCAGTACAACTTTGAACGGCCATATCTCCGCACTCCCGCGTCGGAGCCAAGCCGTTTTTACACCGTTAGACGCGGCTTCCCGTGCCCGTTCGAATGCCACCCTGCTCGGCGGAAAAGGAGACATTTTTTTTTTTCCGGCCGTTTTCGGGAAAAAATTTTCCCGCTCTGAACTCCGATTTTACGCCTTTAATCGATTCGGAGACGGTCGCTTACGCAAGGGAGGCGAAGCCCGGGCCTCTGCCGGGCGTCAGCCTGCCGTATGTAAGCCCGTCCGAAGCATGAGTTCCCACTTTTGGTTATCCAGTTGTCAATTTTAAAATTTCAGTTAATCAGTTGCCTGCTTGGTTAATCATTTGTCGCTCTGACATTTGGTTAACCAGTTGTCGATGTTCGAAATTCAGTTAATGAGTTGCCTCTTTGAAATTTCAGTTAATGAGTTGGCCCTTTGGTTACTCATTTGTCCCTGTGTCTTTTGGTTTACCAGTTGTCGATGTTCGAAATTCAGTTAATGAGTTGCCTCCTTGGTTACTCATTTGTCGCTCTGGCTTTTGGTTAACCAGTTGTCGATGTTCAAAATTACAGTTAATGAGTTGCCTCTTTGAAATTTCAGTTAATGAGTTGGCCCTTTGGTTACTCATTTGTCCCTGTGTCTTTTGGTTAACCAGTTGTCGATGTTCGAAATTCAGTTAATGAGTTGCCTCCTTGGTTAATCATTTGTCGCTCTGACTCTTGGTTAACCAGTTGTCGATGTTCAAAATTTCAGTTAATGAGCTGCTCTTATGTTCTATGATTTCCTACCTTGACAACTCATTAACCAGTGTTTCAAACAATGCACCAGGCCATTTGACGACCCCAACTCGGTTCCACAAGCGGGAAAGCAGCACCCCAAGGCCCGGTAAGGGGGCCGAATACATTCCCATCGTGAATTCCGTCCCAAATGTGAATGACAAGTTTTCAGTTAATCAGTTGCCTGCTTGGTTACTCATTTGTCGCTCTGACATTTGGTTAACCAGTTGTCGATGTTCAAATTTCAGTTAATGAGTAGCCTCTTTGAAATTTCAGTTAATGAGTTGGCCCTTTGGTTACTCATTTGTCCCTGTGTCTTTTGGTTACCCAGTTGTCGATGTTCGAAATTCAGTTAATGAGTTGCCTCCTTGGTTAATCATTTGTCGCTCTGACTCTTGGTTAACCAGTTGTCGATGTTCGAAATTCAGTTAATGAGTTGCCTCCTTGGTTAATCATTTGTCGCTCTGGCTTTTGGTTAACCAGTTGTCGATGTTCAAAATTTCAGTTAATGAGCTGCTCTTATGTTCTATGATTTCCGACCTTGACAACTCATTAACCAGTGTTTCAAACAATGCACCAGGCCATTTGACGACCCCAACTCGGTTCCACAAGCGGGAAAGCAGCACCCCAAGGCCCGGTAAGGGGGCCGAATACATTCCCATCCTGAATTCCGTCCCAAATGTGAATGACAAGTTTTCAGTTAATCAGTTGCCTGCTTGGTTAATCATTTGTCGCTCTGACATTTGGTTACCCAGTTGTCGATGTTCAAATTTCAGTTAATGAGTAGCCTCTTTGAAATTTCAGTTAATGAGTTGGCCCTTTGGTTACTCATTTGTCCCTGTGTCTTTTGGTTACCCAGTTGTCGATGTTCGAAATTCAGTTAATGAGTTGCCTCCTTGGTTAATCATTTGTCGCTCTGACTCTTGGTTAGCCAGTTGTCGATGTTCGAAATTCAGTTAATGAGTTGCCTCCTTGGTTAATCATTTGTCGCTCTGACATTTGGTTAACCAGTTGTCGATGTTCGAAATTCAGTTACTGAGTTGCCTCCTTGGTTAATCATTTGTCGCTCTGGCTTTTGGTTAACCAGTTGTCGATGTTCAAAATTTCAGTTAATGAGTTGCCTCTTTGAAATTTCAGTTAATGAGTTGGCCCTTTGGTTACTCATTTGTCCCTGTGTCTTTTGGTTACCCAGTTGTCGATGTTCGAAATTCAGTTAATGAGTTGCCTCCTTGGTTAATCATTTGTCGCCCTGACTCTTGGTTAACCAGTTGTCGATGTTCGAAATTCAGTTAATGAGTTGCCTCCTTGGTTAATCATTTGTCGCTCTGGCTTTTGGTTAACCAGTTGTCGATGTTCAAAATTTCAGTTAATGAGCTGCTCTTATGTTCTATGATTTCCTACCTTGACAACTCATTAACCAGTGTTTCAAACAATGCACCAGGCCATTTGACGACCCCAACTCGGTTCCACAAGCGGGAAAGCAGCACCCCAAGGCCCGGTAAGGGGGCCGAATACATTCCCATCGTGAATTCCGTCCCTAATGTGAATGACAAGTTTTCAGTTAATCAGTTGCCTGCTTGGTTACTCATTTGTCGCTCTGACATTTGGTTAACCAGTTGTCGATGTTCAAATTTCAGTTAATGAGTAGCCTCTTTGAAATTTCAGTTAATGAGTTGGCCCTTTGGTTACTCATTTGTCCCTGTGTCTTTTGGTTACCCAGTTGTCGATGTTCGAAATTCAGTTAATGAGTTGCCTCCTTGGTTAATCATTTGTCGCCCTGACTCTTGGTTAACCAGTTGTCGATGTTCGAAATTCAGTTAATGAGTTGCCTCCTTGGTTAATCATTTGTCGCTCTGACATTTGGTTAACCAGTTGTCGATGTTCGAAATTCAGTTAATGAGTTGCCTCCTTGGTTAATCATTTGTCGCTCTGGCTTTTGGTTAACCAGTTGTCGATGTTCAAAATTTCAGTTAATGAGCTGCTCTTATGTTCTATGATTTCCGACCTTGACAACTCATTAACCAGTGTTTCAAACAATGCACCAGGCCATTTGACGACCCCAACTCGGTTCCACAAGCGGGAAAGCAGCACCCCAAGGCCCGGTAAGGGGGCCGAATACATTCCCATCGTGAATTCCGTCCCAAATGTGAATGACAAGTTTTCAGTTAATCAGTTGCCTGCTTGGTTACTCATTTGTCGCTCTGACATTTGGTTAACCAGTTGTCGATGTTCAAATTTCAGTTAATGAGTAGCCTCTTTGAAATTTCAGTTAATGAGTTGGCCCTTTGGTTACTCATTTGTCCCTGTGTCTTTTGGTTACCCAGTTGTCGATGTTCGAAATTCAGTTAATGAGTTGCCTCCTTGGTTAATCATTTGTCGCTCTGACTCTTGGTTAACCAGTTGTCGATGTTCGAAATTCAGTTAATGAGTTGCCTCCTTGGTTAATCATTTGTCGCTCTGGCTTTTGGTTAACCAGTTGTCGATGTTCAAAATTTCAGTTAATGAGCTGCTCTTATGTTCTATGATTTCCGACCTTGACAACTCATTAACCAGTGTTTCAAACAATGCACCAGGCCATTTGACGACCCCAACTCGGTTCCACGAGCGGGAAAGCAGCACCCCAAGGCCCGGTAAGGGGGCCGAATACATTCCCATCCTGAATTCCGTCCCAAATGTGAATGACAAGTTTTCAGTTAATCAGTTGCCTGCTTGGTTAATCATTTGTCGCTCTGACATTTGGTTACCCAGTTGTCGATGTTCAAATTTCAGTTAATGAGTAGCCTCTTTGAAATTTCAGTTAATGAGTTGGCCCTTTGGTTACTCATTTGTCCCTGTGTCTTTTGGTTACCCAGTTGTCGATGTTCGAAATTCAGTTAATGAGTTGCCTCCTTGGTTAATCATTTGTCGCTCTGACTCTTGGTTAGCCAGTTGTCGATGTTCGAAATTCAGTAAATGAGTTGCCTCCTTGGTTAATCATTTGTCGCTCTGACATTTGGTTAACCAGTTGTCGATGTTCGAAATTCAGTTACTGAGTTGCCTCCTTGGTTAATCATTTGTCGCTCTGGCTTTTGGTTAACCAGTTGTCGATGTTCAAAATTTCAGTTAATGAGTTGCCTCTTTGAAATTTCAGTTAATGAGTTGGCCCTTTGGTTACTCATTTGTCCCTGTGTCTTTTGGTTACCCAGTTGTCGATGTTCGAAATTCAGTTAATGAGTTGCCTCCTTGGTTAATCATTTGTCGCCCTGACTCTTGGTTAACCAGTTGTCGATGTTCGAAATTCAGTTAATGAGTTGCCTCCTTGGTTAATCATTTGTCGCTCTGGCTTTTGGTTAACCAGTTGTCGATGTTCAAAATTTCAGTTAATGAGCTGCTCTTATGTTCTATGATTTCCTACCTTGACAACTCATTAACCAGTGTTTCAAACAATGCACCAGGCCATTTGACGACCCCAACTCGGTTCCACAAGCGGGAAAGCAGCACCCCAAGGCCCGGTAAGGGGGCCGAATACATTCCCATCGTGAATTCCGTCCCTAATGTGAATGACAAGTTTTCAGTTAATCAGTTGCCTGCTTGGTTACTCATTTGTCGCTCTGACATTTGGTTAACCAGTTGTCGATGTTCAAATTTCAGTTAATGAGTAGCCTCTTTGAAATTTCAGTTAATGAGTTGGCCCTTTGGTTACTCATTTGTCCCTGTGTCTTTTGGTTACCCAGTTGTCGATGTTCGAAATTCAGTTAATGAGTTGCCTCCTTGGTTAATCATTTGTCGCCCTGACTCTTGGTTAACCAGTTGTCGATGTTCGAAATTCAGTTAATGAGTTGCCTCCTTGGTTAATCATTTGTCGCTCTGACATTTGGTTAACCAGTTGTCGATGTTCGAAATTCAGTTAATGAGTTGCCTCCTTGGTTAATCATTTGTCGCTCTGGCTTTTGGTTAACCAGTTGTCGATGTTCAAAATTTCAGTTAATGAGCTGCTCTTATGTTCTATGATTTCCGACCTTGACAACTCATTAACCAGTGTTTCAAACAATGCACCAGGCCATTTGACGACCCCAACTCGGTTCCACAAGCGGGAAAGCAGCACCCCAAGGCCCGGTAAGGGGGCCGAATACATTCCCATCGTGAATTCCGTCCCAAATGTGAATGACAAGTTTTCAGTTAATCAGTTGCCTGCTTGGTTACTCATTTGTCGCTCTGACATTTGGTTAACCAGTTGTCGATGTTCAAATTTCAGTTAATGAGTAGCCTCTTTGAAATTTCAGTTAATGAGTTGGCCCTTTGGTTACTCATTTGTCCCTGTGTCTTTTGGTTACCCAGTTGTCGATGTTCGAAATTCAGTTAATGAGTTGCCTCCTTGGTTAATCATTTGTCGCTCTGACTCTTGGTTAACCAGTTGTCGATGTTCGAAATTCAGTTAATGAGTTGCCTCCTTGGTTAATCATTTGTCGCTCTGGCTTTTGGTTAACCAGTTGTCGATGTTCAAAATTTCAGTTAATGAGCTGCTCTTATGTTCTATGATTTCCGACCTTGACAACTCATTAACCAGTGTTTCAAACAATGCACCAGGCCATTTGACGACCCCAACTCGGTTCCACAAGCGGGAAAGCAGCACCCCAAGGCCCGGTAAGGGGGCCGAATACATTCCCATCGTGAATTCCGTCCCTAATGTGAATGACAAGTTTTCAGTTAATCAGTTGCCTGCTTGGTTACTCATTTGTCGCTCTGACATTTGGTTAACCAGTTGTCGATGTTCAAATTTCAGTTAATGAGTAGCCTCTTTGAAATTTCAGTTAATGAGTTGGCCCTTTGGTTACTCATTTGTCCCTGTGTCTTTTGGTTACCCAGTTGTCGATGTTCGAAATTCAGTTAATGAGTTGCCTCCTTGGTTAATCATTTGTCGCTCTGACTCTTGGTTAGCCAGTTGTCGATGTTCGAAATTCAGTTAATGAGTTGCCTCCTTGGTTAATCATTTGTCGCTCTGACATTTGGTTAACCAGTTGTCGATGTTCGAAATTCAGTTACTGAGTTGCCTCCTTGGTTAATCATTTGTCGCTCTGGCTTTTGGTTAACCAGTTGTCGATGTTCAAAATTTCAGTTAATGAGTTGCCTCTTTGAAATTTCAGTTAATGAGTTGGCCCTTTGGTTACTCATTTGTCCCTGTGTCTTTTGGTTACCCAGTTGTCGATGTTCGAAATTCAGTTAATGAGTTGCCTCCTTGGTTAATCATTTGTCGCCCTGACTCTTGGTTAACCAGTTGTCGATGTTCGAAATTCAGTTAATGAGTTGCCTCCTTGGTTAATCATTTGTCGCTCTGGCTTTTGGTTAACCAGTTGTCGATGTTCAAAATTTCAGTTAATGAGCTGCTCTTATGTTCTATGATTTCCTACCTTGACAACTCAGTAACCAGTGTTTCAAACAATGCACCAGGCCATTTGACGACCCCAACTCGGTTCCACAAGCGGGAAAGCAGCACCCCAAGGCCCGGTAAGGGGGCCGAATACATTCCCATCGTGAATTCCGTCCCTAATGTGAATGACAAGTTTTCAGTTAATCAGTTGCCTGCTTGGTTACTCATTTGTCGCTCTGACATTTGGTTAACCAGTTGTCGATGTTCAAATTTCAGTTAATGAGTAGCCTCTTTGAAATTTCAGTTAATGAGTTGGCCCTTTGGTTACTCATTTGTCCCTGTGTCTTTTGGTTACCCAGTTGTCGATGTTCGAAATTCAGTTAATGAGTTGCCTCCTTGGTTAATCATTTGTCGCCCTGACTCTTGGTTAACCAGTTGTCGATGTTCGAAATTCAGTTAATGAGTTGCCTCCTTGGTTAATCATTTGTCGCTCTGACATTTGGTTAACCAGTTGTCGATGTTCGAAATTCAGTTAATGAGTTGCCTCCTTGGTTAATCATTTGTCGCTCTGGCTTTTGGTTAACCAGTTGTCGATGTTCAAAATTTCAGTTAATGAGCTGCTCTTATGTTCTATGATTTCCGACCTTGACAACTCATTAACCAGTGTTTCAAACAATGCACCAGGCCATTTGACGACCCCAACTCGGTTCCACAAGCGGGAAAGCAGCACCCCAAGGCCCGGTAAGGGGGCCGAATACATTCCCATCGTGAATTCCGTCCCAAATGTGAATGACAAGTTTTCAGTTAATCAGTTGCCTGCTTGGTTACTCATTTGTCGCTCTGACATTTGGTTAACCAGTTGTCGATGTTCAAATTTCAGTTAATGAGTAGCCTCTTTGAAATTTCAGTTAATGAGTTGGCCCTTTGGTTACTCATTTGTCCCTGTGTCTTTTGGTTACCCAGTTGTCGATGTTCGAAATTCAGTTAATGAGTTGCCTCCTTGGTTAATCATTTGTCGCTCTGACTTTTGGTTAACCAGTTGTCGATGTTCAAAATTTCAGTTAATGAGCTGCTCTTATGTTCTATGATTTCCGACCTTGACAACTCAGTAACCAGTGTTTCAAACAATGCACCAGGCCATTTGACGACCCCAACTCGGTTCCACAAGCGGGAAAGCAGCACCCCAAGGCCCGGTAAGGGGGCCGAATACATTCCCATCGTGAATTCCGTCCCAAATGTGAATGACAAGTTTTCAGTTAATCAGTTGCCTGCTTGGTTACTCATTTGTCGCTCTGACTCTTGGTTAACCAGTTGTCGATGTTCGAAATTCAGTTAATGAGTTGCCTCCTTGGTTAATCATTTGTCGCTCTGGCTTTTGGTTAACCAGTTGTCGATGTTCAAAATTTCAGTTAATGAGCTGCTCTTATGTTCTATGATTTCCGACCTTGACAACTCATTAACCAGTGTTTCAAACAATGCACCAGGCCATTTGACGACCCCAACTCGGTTCCACAAGCGGGAAAGCAGCACCCCAAGGCCCGGTAAGGGGGCCGAATACATTCCCATCGTGAATTCCGTCCCTAATGTGAATGACAAGTTTTCAGTTAATCAGTTGCCTGCTTGGTTACTCATTTGTCGCTCTGACATTTGGTTAACCAGTTGTCGATGTTCAAATTTCAGTTAATGAGTAGCCTCTTTGAAATTTCAGTTAATGAGTTGGCCCTTTGGTTACTCATTTGTCCCTGTGTCTTTTGGTTACCCAGTTGTCGATGTTCGAAATTCAGTTAATGAGTTGCCTCCTTGGTTAATCATTTGTCGCTCTGACTCTTGGTTAGCCAGTTGTCGATGTTCGAAATTCAGTTAATGAGTTGCCTCCTTGGTTAATCATTTGTCGCTCTGACATTTGGTTAACCAGTTGTCGATGTTCGAAATTCAGTTACTGAGTTGCCTCCTTGGTTAATCATTTGTCGCTCTGGCTTTTGGTTAACCAGTTGTCGATGTTCAAAATTTCAGTTAATGAGTTGCCTCTTTGAAATTTCAGTTAATGAGTTGGCCCTTTGGTTACTCATTTGTCCCTGTGTCTTTTGGTTACCCAGTTGTCGATGTTCGAAATTCAGTTAATGAGTTGCCTCCTTGGTTAATCATTTGTCGCCCTGACTCTTGGTTAACCAGTTGTCGATGTTCGAAATTCAGTTAATGAGTTGCCTCCTTGGTTAATCATTTGTCGCTCTGGCTTTTGGTTAACCAGTTGTCGATGTTCAAAATTTCAGTTAATGAGCTGCTCTTATGTTCTATGATTTCCTACCTTGACAACTCAGTAACCAGTGTTTCAAACAATGCACCAGGCCATTTGACGACCCCAACTCGGTTCCACAAGCGGGAAAGCAGCACCCCAAGGCCCGGTAAGGGGGCCGAATACATTCCCATCGTGAATTCCGTCCCTAATGTGAATGACAAGTTTTCAGTTAATCAGTTGCCTGCTTGGTTACTCATTTGTCGCTCTGACATTTGGTTAACCAGTTGTCGATGTTCAAATTTCAGTTAATGAGTAGCCTCTTTGAAATTTCAGTTAATGAGTTGGCCCTTTGGTTACTCATTTGTCCCTGTGTCTTTTGGTTACCCAGTTGTCGATGTTCGAAATTCAGTTAATGAGTTGCCTCCTTGGTTAATCATTTGTCGCCCTGACTCTTGGTTAACCAGTTGTCGATGTTCGAAATTCAGTTAATGAGTTGCCTCCTTGGTTAATCATTTGTCGCTCTGACATTTGGTTAACCAGTTGTCGATGTTCGAAATTCAGTTAATGAGTTGCCTCCTTGGTTAATCATTTGTCGCTCTGGCTTTTGGTTAACCAGTTGTCGATGTTCAAAATTTCAGTTAATGAGCTGCTCTTATGTTCTATGATTTCCGACCTTGACAACTCATTAACCAGTGTTTCAAACAATGCACCAGGCCATTTGACGACCCCAACTCGGTTCCACAAGCGGGAAAGCAGCACCCCAAGGCCCGGTAAGGGGGCCGAATACATTCCCATCGTGAATTCCGTCCCAAATGTGAATGACAAGTTTTCAGTTAATCAGTTGCCTGCTTGGTTACTCATTTGTCGCTCTGACATTTGGTTAACCAGTTGTCGATGTTCAAATTTCAGTTAATGAGTAGCCTCTTTGAAATTTCAGTTAATGAGTTGGCCCTTTGGTTACTCATTTGTCCCTGTGTCTTTTGGTTACCCAGTTGTCGATGTTCGAAATTCAGTTAATGAGTTGCCTCCTTGGTTAATCATTTGTCGCTCTGACTCTTGGTTAACCAGTTGTCGATGTTCGAAATTCAGTTAATGAGTTGCCTCCTTGGTTAATCATTTGTCGCTCTGGCTTTTGGTTAACCAGTTGTCGATGTTCAAAATTTCAGTTAATGAGCTGCTCTTATGTTCTATGATTTCCGACCTTGACAACTCATTAACCAGTGTTTCAAACAATGCACCAGGCCATTTGACGACCCCAACTCGGTTCCACAAGCGGGAAAGCAGCACCCCAAGGCCCGGTAAGGGGGCCGAATACATTCCCATCGTGAATTCCGTCCCTAATGTGAATGACAAGTTTTCAGTTAATCAGTTGCCTGCTTGGTTACTCATTTGTCGCTCTGACATTTGGTTAACCAGTTGTCGATGTTCAAATTTCAGTTAATGAGTAGCCTCTTTGAAATTTCAGTTAATGAGTTGGCCCTTTGGTTACTCATTTGTCCCTGTGTCTTTTGGTTACCCAGTTGTCGATGTTCGAAATTCAGTTAATGAGTTGCCTCCTTGGTTAATCATTTGTCGCTCTGACTCTTGGTTAGCCAGTTGTCGATGTTCGAAATTCAGTTAATGAGTTGCCTCCTTGGTTAATCATTTGTCGCTCTGACATTTGGTTAACCAGTTGTCGATGTTCGAAATTCAGTTACTGAGTTGCCTCCTTGGTTAATCATTTGTCGCTCTGGCTTTTGGTTAACCAGTTGTCGATGTTCAAAATTTCAGTTAATGAGTTGCCTCTTTGAAATTTCAGTTAATGAGTTGGCCCTTTGGTTACTCATTTGTCCCTGTGTCTTTTGGTTACCCAGTTGTCGATGTTCGAAATTCAGTTAATGAGTTGCCTCCTTGGTTAATCATTTGTCGCCCTGACTCTTGGTTAACCAGTTGTCGATGTTCGAAATTCAGTTAATGAGTTGCCTCCTTGGTTAATCATTTGTCGCTCTGGCTTTTGGTTAACCAGTTGTCGATGTTCAAAATTTCAGTTAATGAGCTGCTCTTATGTTCTATGATTTCCTACCTTGACAACTCATTAACCAGTGTTTCAAACAATGCACCAGGCCATTTGACGACCCCAACTCGGTTCCACAAGCGGGAAAGCAGCACCCCAAGGCCCGGTAAGGGGGCCGAATACATTCCCATCGTGAATTCCGTCCCTAATGTGAATGACAAGTTTTCAGTTAATCAGTTGCCTGCTTGGTTACTCATTTGTCGCTCTGACATTTGGTTAACCAGTTGTCGATGTTCAAATTTCAGTTAATGAGTAGCCTCTTTGAAATTTCAGTTAATGAGTTGGCCCTTTGGTTACTCATTTGTCCCTGTGTCTTTTGGTTACCCAGTTGTCGATGTTCGAAATTCAGTTAATGAGTTGCCTCCTTGGTTAATCATTTGTCGCCCTGACTCTTGGTTAACCAGTTGTCGATGTTCGAAATTCAGTTAATGAGTTGCCTCCTTGGTTAATCATTTGTCGCTCTGACATTTGGTTAACCAGTTGTCGATGTTCGAAATTCAGTTAATGAGTTGCCTCCTTGGTTAATCATTTGTCGCTCTGGCTTTTGGTTAACCAGTTGTCGATGTTCAAAATTTCAGTTAATGAGCTGCTCTTATGTTCTATGATTTCCTACCTTGACAACTCATTAACCAGTGTTTCAAACAATGCACCAGGCCATTTGACGACCCCAACTCGGTTCCACAAGCGGGAAAGCAGCACCCCAAGGCCCGGTAAGGGGGCCGAATACATTCCCATCGTGAATTCCGTCCCAAATGTGAATGACAAGTTTTCAGTTAATCAGTTGCCTGCTTGGTTACTCATTTGTCGCTCTGACATTTGGTTAACCAGTTGTCGATGTTCAAATTTCAGTTAATGAGTAGCCTCTTTGAAATTTCAGTTAATGAGTTGGCCCTTTGGTTACTCATTTGTCCCTGTGTCTTTTGGTTACCCAGTTGTCGATGTTCGAAATTCAGTTAATGAGTTGCCTCCTTGGTTAATCATTTGTCGCTCTGACTTTTGGTTAACCAGTTGTCGATGTTCAAAATTTCAGTTAATGAGCTGCTCTTATGTTCTATGATTTCCGACCTTGACAACTCAGTAACCAGTGTTTCAAACAATGCACCAGGCCATTTGACGACCCCAACTCGGTTCCACAAGCGGGAAAGCAGCACCCCAAGGCCCGGTAAGGGGGCCGAATACATTCCCATCGTGAATTCCGTCCCAAATGTGAATGACAAGTTTTCAGTTAATCAGTTGCCTGCTTGGTTACTCATTTGTCGCTCTGACATTTGGTTAACCAGTTGTCGATGTTCAAATTTCAGTTAATGAGTAGCCTCTTTGAAATTTCAGTTAATGAGTTGGCCCTTTGGTTACTCATTTGTCCCTGTGTCTTTTGGTTACCCAGTTGTCGATGTTCGAAATTCAGTTAATGAGTTGCCTCCTTGGTTAATCATTTGTCGCTCTGACTCTTGGTTAACCAGTTGTCGATGTTCGAAATTCAGTTAATGAGTTGCCTCCTTGGTTAATCATTTGTCGCTCTGGCTTTTGGTTAACCAGTTGTCGATGTTCAAAATTTCAGTTAATGAGCTGCTCTTATGTTCTATGATTTCCGACCTTGACAACTCATTAACCAGTGTTTCAAACAATGCACCAGGCCATTTGACGACCCCAACTCGGTTCCACAAGCGGGAAAGCAGCACCCCCAAGCCCCGGTAAGGCGGCCGAATACATTCCCATCCTGAATTCCGTCCCAAATGTGAATGACAAGTTTTCAGTTAATCATTTGCCACCTTGGTTCATCATTTGCCACTCTGACTTTTGGTTTCCCAGTTGTCAGTTTTCACATTTCAGTTACTGAGTTGACTTTGTCTTTCTCACTCTGTGTATCTCTATCTTCTCTCTGTCTCTCTCAGTGTATGCGAGTGTCTGTGTGTGTTCCACTGCCGCCCGGCCAACCGGGTCCAAAGGCCCGCCACGTTACACACGAAAAACCCCGGTCTCGCTTCGGAGCGACGGGCACCCGGCTTCTCGGTGTCGGACCGACTCCGTTCAGATACCGCTGGATGCCCCTTGCCCCTGGCTTGCTCTGGCAGCCGGCGCGTGCAGGCCGCCCCCTGCCCCGCCGTCTCAGTGGTCGGAAAGCGGTCTCCAGCCAACGGCTGTACCTCGGCCGCGGAAAGAGGCAGCTACACAAGCGAGGCACTGCTCTGTGCGGCCCCGCCACCCCGTTCAGCTGCCGTTGTCCCCGACCGGATCGGACTTTCCTTCCCGAAGTTATCCCCGATAAGCTGCCGCTGACCGACGGCCCGTCAGCCGCTGCGGGACGGCGACACTTTCCCGAACTTGCCGGGGTCCAGGCCGATAATATAGTGTGCGCCAGCGCCGGGGCTTTCCAACGAGCCATCCCCGAACGAAATCGGACACGGGAGTCGGGAGCGACAGGCGTTCGACTGGTGCCGGGCAACCGGGTCCAAACGCCCGCCTTGTTAAACACACGTATACCCCAGGCTCGATTCGGAGCGACGGGCACCCGGCTTCCCGGTGTCGGACCGACTCCGTTCAGATACCGTTGGATGCCCCTTGCCCCTGGCTTGCTCTGGCAGCCGGCGCGTGCAGGCCGCCCCCCGCCCCGCCGTCTCAGTGGTCGGAAAGTGGTCTCCAGCCAACGGCTGTACCTCGGCCGGGGAAAGGGGCAGCTACACAAGCCAGGCACTGGTCTGTGCGGGCCCGCCACCCCGTTCGGCTGCCGTTGATCCGGACCGGATCGGACTTTCCCTCCCGAAGTTATGCCCGATAAGCTGCCGCTCACCGGCGGCCCGTCAGCCGCTGCGGGATGGCGACACTTTGCCGAACTTGCCGGGGTCCAGGCCGATAATATAGTGTGCGCCAGCGCCGGGGCTTTCCAACGAGCCCTCCCTGACCGAAATCGGACACGGGAGTCCAGAGCGATAGGCGTTCGACTGCCGGCCGGCCAAACACAGGCAATCCCCCGCCGTTGCGGACCCGCTCCAGGACAACCGGGTCCAAACGCCCGCCTCGTTACACGCACGAAAACACCGGGCTCGATTCGGAGCGACGGGCACCCGGCTTCCCGGTGTCGGACCGACTCCGTTCCGGTACCCTTGGATGCCCCTTGCCCCTGGCTTGCTAGGACAGCCGGCGCGTCAAGGTGGGCCCCCGCGGCTCCGGCTCAGCAGTCGGAAAGCGGTCTCCAGCCAACGGCTGTACCTCGGCCGGGGAAAGGGGCAGCTACACAAGCCCGCTACTGGTCTGTGCGGCCCCGCCACCCCGTTCAGTGGCAGTTGACCCCGACCGGATCGGACTTTCCTTCCCGAAGTTATCCCCGATAAGCTGCCGCTGACCGACGGGGCGGCAGCCGCTACGGGACTGCGACACTTTCCCGAACTTGCCGGGGTCCAGGCCGATAATATAGTGTGCGCCAGCGCCGGGGCTTTCCAACGAGCCCTCCCTGACCGAAATCGGACACGGGAGTCCGGAGCCAAAGGAGTTCGACTGCCGGCCGGCCAAACACAGGCAACCTCCCGCCGTTGCGGACCCGCTCCCGGACAACCGGGTCCAAACGCCCGCCCTGTTACACGCACGAAAACACCGGGCTCGATTCGGAGCGACGGGCACCCGGCTTCCCGGTGTCGGACCGACTCCGTTCCGGTACCACTGGATGCCCCTTGCCCCTGGCTTGCTAGTACAGCCGGCGCGTCAAGGTGGGCCCCCGCGGCTCCGGCTCAGCAGTCGGAAAGCGGTCTCCAGCCAACGGCTGTACCTCGGCCGGGCCAAGCGGCAGCTGCACAAGCCCGCTACTGGTCTGTGCGGCCCCCCCACCCCGTTCAGTCGCAGTTCACCCCAACCGGATCGGACTTTCCGTCCCGAAGTTATCCCCGATAAGCTGCCGCTGACCGACGGGGCGGCAGCCGCTACGGGACTGCGACACTTTCCCGAACTTGCCGGGGTCCAGGCCGATAATATAGTGTGCGCCAGCGCCGGGGCTTTCCAACGAGCCCTCCCTGACCGAAATCGGACACGGGAGTCCGGAGCCAAAGGAGTTCGACTGCCGGCCGGCCAAACACAGGCAACCTCCCGCCGTTGCGGACCCGCTCCCGGACAACCGGGTCCAAACGCCCGCCCTGTTACACGCACGAAAACACCGGGCTCGATTCGGAGCGACGGGCACCCGGCTTCCCGGTGTCGGACCGACTCCGTTCCGGTACCACTGGATGCCCCTTGCCCCTGGCTTGCTAGTACAGCCGGCGCGTCAAGGTGGGCCCCCGCGGCTCCGGCTCAGCAGTCGGAAAGCGGTCTCCAGCCAACGGCTGTACCTCGGCCGGGCCAAGCGGCAGCTGCACAAGCCCGCTACTGGTCTGTGCGGCCCCCCCACCCCGTTCAGTCGCAGTTCACCCCAACCGGATCGGACTTTCCGTCCCGAAGTTATCCCCGATAAGCTGCCGCTGACCGACGGGGCGGCAGCCGCTACGGGACTGCGACACTTTCCCGAACTTGCCGGGGTCCAGGCCGATAATATAGTGTGCGCCAGCGCCGGGGCTTTCCAACGAGCCCTCCCTGACCGAAATCGGACACTGGAGTCCGGAGCGAAAGGCGTTCGACTGCCGGCCGGCCAAACCCAGGCAATCTCCCGCCGTTGCGGACCCGCTCCCGGACAACCGGGTCCAAACGCCCGCCCTGTTACACGCACGAAAACCCCGGGCTCGATTCGGAGCGACGGGCACCCGACTTCCCGGTGTCGGACCGACTCCCTTCTGGTACCACTGGATGCCCCTTGCCCCTGGCTTGCTCGGACAGCCGGCGCGTCAAGGTGG
>NW_028226566.1:0-32834 GCF_052327205.1 Somniosus microcephalus
AGGTGAATTAAACACTCCGGGGATGGTGAATTAAACAAACCGGGGAAGGTGAATTAAACACCCCGGGGAAGGTGAATTAAACACTCCGGGGAAGGTGAATTAAACACTCAGGGGAATGTGAATTAAACACTCCAGGGAAGGTGAATTTAACACTCCAGGGAAGGTGAATTAAACACTCCAGGGAAGGTGAATTTAACACTCCAGGGAAGGTGAATTAAACACCCCAGGGAAGGTGAATTAAACACTCCGGGGAAGGTGAATTAAACACTCCGGGGAAGGTGAATTAAACACTCCGGGAAGGTGAATTAAACACTCCGGGGAAGGAGAATTAAACACACCGGGGAAGGTGAATTAAACACTCCGGGGAAGGTGAATTAAACACTCGGGGAAGGTGAATTAAACACGTCATGGAAGGTGAATTAAACACTCGGGGAAGGTGAATTGAACACTCCGGGGAAGGTGAATTAAACACTCCAGGGAAGGTGAATTAAACACTCCGGGGAAGGTGAATTAAACACCCCAGGGAAGGTGAATTAAACACCGCGGGGAAGGTGAATTAAACACTCCGGGGAAGGTGAATTAAACACTCCGGGGAAGGTGAATTAAACACTCCGGGGATGGTGAATTAAACACTCCGGGGAAGGTGAATTAAACACTCCGGGGAAGGTGAATTAAACACTCCGGGGAAGGTGAATTAAGCACTCCGGGGCAGGTGAATTAAACACCCCAGGGAAGGTGAATTAAACACTCCGGGGAAGGTGAATTAAACCATCCGGGGAAGCTGAATTAAACACCCCAGGGAAGCTGAATTAAACACTCCGGGGAAGGTGAATTAAACACTCCGGGGAAGGTGAATTACACACCCCGGGAAAGGTGAATTAAACACTCCCGGGAAGGTGAATTAAACACCCCGTGGAAGGTGAATTACACACCCCGGGGAAGGTGAAATAAACACCCCAGGGAAGGTGAATTAAACACCCCGGGGAAGGTGAATTAAACACTCCGGGGAAGGTGAATTAAATACTCCGGGGAAGGTGAATTAAACACTCCGGGGAAGGAGAATTAAACACACCGGGGAAGGTGAATTAAACACTCCGGGAAGGTGAATTAAACACTCGGGGAAGGTGAATTAAACACGTCATGGAAGGTGAATTAAACACTCGGGGAAGGTGAATTGAACACTCCGGGGAAGGTGAATTAAACACTCCAGGGAAGGTGAATTAAACACTCCGGGGAAGGTGAATTAAACACCCCAGGGAAGGTGAATTAAACACCGTGGCGAAGGTGAATTAAACACTCCGGGGAAGGTGAATTAAACACTCCGGGGAAAGTGAATTAAACACTCCGGGGAAGGTGAATTAAACACTCCGGGGAAGGTGAATTAAACACTCCGGGGAAGGTGAATTAAACACTCCGGGGAAGGTGAATTAAGCACTCCGGGGCAGGTGAATTAAACACCCCAGGGAAGGTGAATTAAACACTCCGGGGAAGGTGAATTAAACCATCCGGGGAAGCTGAATTAAACACCCCAGGGAAGCTGAATTAAACACTCCGGGGAAGGTGAATTACACACCCCGGGAAAGGTGAATTAAACACTCCCGGGAAGGTGAATTAAACACCCCGTGGAAGGTGAATTACACACCCCGGGGAAGGTGAAATAAACACCCCAGGGAAGGTGAATTAAACACCCCGGGGAAGGTGTATTAAACACTCCGGGGAAGGTGAATTAAACACTCCGGGGAAGGTGAATTAAACACTCCGGGGAAGGAAAATTAAACACACCGGGGAAGGTGAATTAAACACTCCGGGGAGGTGAATTAAACACTCGGGGAAGGTGAATTAAACACGTCATGGAAGGTGAATTAAACACTCGGGGAAAGTGAATTAAACACTCATGGGAATGTGAATTAAACACTCCAGGGAAGGTGAATTTAACACTCCAGGGAAGGTGAATTAAACACCCCAGGGTAGGTGAATTAAACACTCCCGGGAAGGTGAATTAAACGCTCCGGGGAAGGTGAATTAAACACTCCGGAGAAGGTGAATTAAACACTCCGGGGAAGGTGAATTAAACACTCCAGGGAAGGTGAATTAAACACTCCAGGGAAGGTGAATTAAACACTCCGGGGAAGGTGAATTAAACACTCCGGGAAGGTGAATTAAACGCTCCAGGGAAACTGAATTACACACTTCGGGAAGGTGAATTAAACACTCCGGGGAAGGTGAATTAAACACTCCGGTGAAGGTGAGTTAAACACTCCGGGGAAGGTGAATTAAACACCCCAGGGAAGGTGAATTAAACACCCCGGGGAAGGTGGATTAAACACTCCGGGGAAGGTGAATTAAACACCCCGGGGAAGGTGAATTAAACACTCCGGGGAAGGTGTATTAAACACTCCGGGGAAGGTGAATTAAACACTCCGGGGAAGGTGAATTAAACACTCCGGGGAAGGTGAATTAAGCACTCCGGGGAAGGTGAATTACACACTCCGGGGAAGGTGAATTAAACACTCCGGGGAAGGTGAATTAAACACTCCGGGGAAGGTGAATTAAACACTCCGGGGAAGGTGAATTAAACACCCCGGGGAAGGTGAATTAAACACTCCGGGGAAGGTGAATTAAACACTCCGGGGAAGGTGAATTAAACACTCCGGGGAAGGTGAATTAAACACTCCGGGGAAGGTGAATTAAACACCCCGGGGAAGGTGAATTAAACACCCCAGGGAAGGTGAATTTAACACTCCGGGGAAGGTGAATTAAAAACCCCGGGGAAGGTGATTTAAACACTCCGGGAAGGTGAATTAAACACCCCGGGGAAACTGAATTAAACACTTCGGGAACGGTGAATTAAACACTCCGGGGAAGGTGAATTAAACACCCCGGGGATGGTGAATTAAACACCCCGGGGAAGGTGAATTAAACACTCCGGGGAAGGTGAATTAAGCACCCCGGGGAAGGTGAATTAAACACCCCGGGGAAGGTGAATTAAACACTCCGGGGAAGGTGAATTAAACACTCCGGGGAAGGTGAATTAAACACCCCGGGGAAGGTGAATTAAACACTCCGGGGAAGGTGAATTAAACACCCCGGGGAAGGTGAATAAAACACTCCGGGGAAGGTGAATTAAACACCCCGGGGAAGGTGAATAAAACACTCCGGGGAAGGTGAATTAAACACTCCGGGGAAGGTGAATTAAACACCCCGGGGAAGGTGAATTAAACACTCCAGGGAAGGTGAATTAAACACTCCGGGGAAGGTGAATTAAACACTCCGGGGAAGGTGAATTAAACACTCCGGGGAAGGTGAATTAAACACTCCGGGGAAGGTGAATTAAACACTCCGGGGAAGGTGAATTAAACACTCCGGGGAAGGTGAATTAAACACTCCGGGGAAGGTGAATTAAACACTCCGGGGAAGGAGAATTAAACACTCCGGTGAAGGTGAATTAAACACTCCGGGGAAGGTGAATTAAACACCCCAGGGAAGGTGAATTAAACACCCCGGGGAAGGTGAATTAAACACTCCGGGGAAGGTGAATTAAACACCCCGGGGAAGGTGAATTAAACACTCCGGGGAAGGTGTATTAAACACTCCGGGGAAGGTGAATTAAACACTCCGGGGAAGGTGAATTAAACACTCCGGGGAAGGTGAATTAAGCACTCCGGGGAAGGTGAATTACACACTCCGGGGAAGGTGAATTAAACACTCCGGGGAAGGTGAACTAAACACTCCGGGGAAGGTGAATTAAACACTCCGGGGAAGGTGAATTAAACACCCCGGGGAAGGTGAATTAAACACTCCGGGGAAGGTGAATTAAACACTCCGGGGAAGGTGAATTAAACACTCCGGGGAAGGTGAATTAAACACTCCGGGGAAGGTGAATTAAACACCCCGGGGAAGGTGAATTAAACACCCCGGGGAAGGTGAATTTAACACTCCGGGGAAGGTGAATTAAAAACCCCGGGGAAGGTGAATTAAACACTCCGGGGAAGGTGAATTAAACACCCCGGGGAAACTGAATTAAACACTTCGGGAACGGTGAATTAAACACTCCGGGGAAGGTGAATTAAACACCCCGGGGATGGTGAATTAAACACCCCGGGGATGGTGAATTAAACACTCCGGGGAAGGTGAATTAAGCACCCCGGGGAAGGTGAATTAAACAACCCGGGGAAGGTGAATTAAACACTCCGGGGAAGGTGAATTAAACACTCCGGGGAAGGTGAATTAAACACCCCGGGGAAGGTGAATTAAACACTCCAGGGAAGGTGAATTAAACACTCCGGGGAAGGTGAATTAAACACTCCGGGGAAGGTGAATTAAACACTCCGGGAAAGGTGAATTAAACACTCCGGGGAAGGTGAATTAAACACTCCGGGGAAGGAGAATTAAACACTCCGGGGAAGGTGAATTAATCACTCCGGGGAAGGTGAATTAAACACTCCGGGGAAGGTGAATTAAACACTCCGGGGAAGGTGAATTAAACGCTCCGGGGAAGGTGAATTAAACGCTCCGGGGAAGGTGAATTAAACACTCCGGGGAAGGTGAATTAAACACTCCGGGGAAGGTGAATTAAACACTCCGGGGAAGGTGAATTAAACACTCCGGGGAAGGTGAATTAAACACCCCGGGGAAGGTGAATTAAACACTCCGGGGAAGGTGAATTAAGCACTCCGGGGAAGGAGAATTAAACACTCCGGGGAAGGTGAATTATTCACTCCAGGGAAGGTGAATTAAACACTCCGGGGATGGTGAATTAAACAAACCGGGGAAGGTGAATTAAACACCCCGGGGAAGGTGAATTAAACACTCCGGGGAAGGTGAATTAAACACTCAGGGGAATGTGAATTAAACACTCCAGGGAAGGTGAATTTAACACTCCAGGGAAGGTGAATTAAACACTCCAGGGAAGGTGAATTTAACACTCCAGGGAAGGTGAATTAAACACCCCAGGGAAGGTGAATTAAACACTCCGGGGAAGGTGAATTAAACACTCCGGGGAAGGTGAATTAAACACTCCGGGGAAGGTGAATTAAACACTCCGGGGAAGGAGAATTAAACACACCGGGGAAGGTGAATTAAACACTCCGGGGAAGGTGAATTAAACACTCGGGGAAGGTGAATTAAACACGTCATGGAAGGTGAATTAAACACTCGGGGAAGGTGAATTGAACACTCCGGGGAAGGTGAATTAAACACTCCAGGGAAGGTGAATTAAACACTCCGGGGAAGGTGAATTAAACACCCCAGGGAAGGTGAATTAAACACCGCGGGGAAGGTGAATTAAACACTCCGGGGAAGGTGAATTAAACACTCCGGGGAAGGTGAATTAAACACTCCGGGGATGGTGAATTAAACACTCCGGGGAAGGTGAATTAAACACTCCGGGGAAGGTGAATTAAACACTCCGGGGAAGGTGAATTAAGCACTCCGGGGCAGGTGAATTAAACACCCCAGGGAAGGTGAATTAAACACTCCGGGGAAGGTGAATTAAACCATCCGGGGAAGCTGAATTAAACACCCCAGGGAAGCTGAATTAAACACTCCGGGGAAGGTGAATTAAACACTCCGGGGAAGGTGAATTACACACCCCGGGAAAGGTGAATTAAACACTCCCGGGAAGGTGAATTAAACACCCCGTGGAAGGTGAATTACACACCCCGGGGAAGGTGAAATAAACACCCCAGGGAAGGTGAATTAAACACCCCGGGGAAGGTGAATTAAACACTCCGGGGAAGGTGAATTAAATACTCCGGGGAAGGTGAATTAAACACTCCGGGGAAGGAGAATTAAACACACCGGGGAAGGTGAATTAAACACTCCGGGGAAGGTGAATTAAACACTCGGGGAAGGTGAATTAAACACGTCATGGAAGGTGAATTAAACACTCGGGGAAGGTGAATTGAACACTCCGGGGAAGGTGAATTAAACACTCCAGGGAAGGTGAATTAAACACTCCGGGGAAGGTGAATTAAACACCCCAGGGAAGGTGAATTAAACACCGTGGCGAAGGTGAATTAAACACTCCGGGGAAGGTGAATTAAACACTCCGGGGAAAGTGAATTAAACACTCCGGGGAAGGTGAATTAAACACTCCGGGGAAGGTGAATTAAACACTCCGGGGAAGGTGAATTAAACACTCCGGGGAAGGTGAATTAAGCACTCCGGGGCAGGTGAATTAAACACCCCAGGGAAGGTGAATTAAACACTCCGGGGAAGGTGAATTAAACCATCCGGGGAAGCTGAATTAAACACCCCAGGGAAGCTGAATTAAACACTCCGGGGAAGGTGAATTACACACCCCGGGAAAGGTGAATTAAACACTCCCGGGAAGGTGAATTAAACACCCCGTGGAAGGTGAATTACACACCCCGGGGAAGGTGAAATAAACACCCCAGGGAAGGTGAATTAAACACCCCGGGGAAGGTGTATTAAACACTCCGGGGAAGGTGAATTAAACACTCCGGGGAAGGTGAATTAAACACTCCGGGGAAGGAAAATTAAACACACCGGGGAAGGTGAATTAAACACTCCGGGGAAGGTGAATTAAACACTCGGGGAAGGTGAATTAAACACGTCATGGAAGGTGAATTAAACACTCGGGGAAGGTGAATTAAACACGTCATGGAAGTTGAATTAAACACTCGGGGAAGGTGAATTAAACACTCCAGGGAAGGTGAATTAAACACTCCAGGGAAGGTGAATTAAACACTCCGGGGAAGGTGAATTAAACACCCCAGGGAAGGTGAATTAAACACTCCGGGGAAGGTGAATTAAACACTCCGGGGAAGGTGAATTAAACACTCCGGGGAAGGTGAATTAAACACTCCGGGGAAGGTGAATTAAACACTCCGGGGAAGGTGAATTAAACACTCCGGGGAAGGTGAATTAAACACTCCGGGGAAGGTGAATTAAACACTCCGGGGAAGGTGAATTAAGCACTCCGGGGCAGGTGAATTAAACACCCCAGGAAGGTGAATTAAACACTCCGGGGAGGTGAATTAAACACTCCGGGGAAGGTGAATTAAACACCCCGGGAAAGGTGAATTAAACACTCCCGGGAAGGTGAATTAAACACCCCGTGGAAGGTGAATTACACACCCCGGGGAAGGTGAAATAAACACCCCAGGGAAGGTGAATTAAACACCCCGGGGAAGGTGAATTAAACACTCCGGCGAAGGTGAATTAAAAACCCCGGGGAAGGTGAATTAAACACTCCGGGGAAGGTGAATTAAACACCCCGGGGAAACTGAATTAAACACTTCGGGAACGGTGAATTAAACACTCCGGGGAAGGTGAATTAAACACCCCGGGGAAGGTGAATTAAACACCCCAGGGAAGGTGAATTAAACACTCCGGGGAAGGTGAATTAAACACCCCGGGGAAGGTGAATTAAACACCCCGGGGAAGGTGAATTAAACGCTCCGGGGAAGGTGAATTAAACACTCCGGGGAAGGTGAATTAAACACTCCAGGGAAGGTGAATTAAACACTCCGGGGAAACTGAATTACACACTTCGGGGAAGATGAATTAAACACTCCGGGAAGGTGAATTAAACACTCCGGGGAAGGTGAATTAAACACTCCGGGGAAGGTGAATTAAACACCCCAGGGAAGGTGAATTAAACAACCCGGGTAAGGTGAATTAAACACTCCGGGGAAGGTGATTTAATCACCGCGGGGAAGGTGAATTAAACACTCCGGGGAAGGTGAATTAAACACTCCGGGGAAGGTGAATTAAACACTCCGGGGAAGGTGAATTAAACGCTCCGGGGAAGGTGAATTAAACGCTCCGGGGAAGGTGAATTAAACACTCCGGGGAAGGTGAATTAAACACTCCGGGGAAGGTGAATTAAACACTCCGGGGAAGGTGAATTAAACACTCCGGGGAAGGTGAATTAAACACCCCGGGGAAGGTGAATTAAACACTCCGGGGAAGGTGAATTAAGCACTCCGGGGAAGGAGAATTAAACACTCCGGGGAAGGTGAATTATTCACTCCAGGGAAGGTGAATTAAACACTCCGGGGATGGTGAATTAAACAAACCGGGGAAGGTGAATTAAACACCCCGGGGAAGGTGAATTAAACACTCCGGGGAAGGTGAATTAAACACTCAGGGGAATGTGAATTAAACACTCCAGGGAAGGTGAATTTAACACTCCAGGGAAGGTGAATTAAACACTCCAGGGAAGGTGAATTTAACACTCCAGGGAAGGTGAATTAAACACCCCAGGGAAGGTGAATTAAACACTCCGGGGAAGGTGAATTAAACACTCCGGGGAAGGTGAATTAAACACTCCGGGGAAGGTGAATTAAACACTCCGGGGAAGGAGAATTAAACACACCGGGGAAGGTGAATTAAACACTCCGGGGAAGGTGAATTAAACACTCGGGGAAGGTGAATTAAACACGTCATGGAAGGTGAATTAAACACTCGGGGAAGGTGAATTGAACACTCCGGGGAAGGTGAATTAAACACTCCAGGGAAGGTGAATTAAACACTCCGGGGAAGGTGAATTAAACACCCCAGGGAAGGTGAATTAAACACCGCGGGGAAGGTGAATTAAACACTCCGGGGAAGGTGAATTAAACACTCCGGGGAAGGTGAATTAAACACTCCGGGGATGGTGAATTAAACACTCCGGGGAAGGTGAATTAAACACTCCGGGGAAGGTGAATTAAACACTCCGGGGAAGGTGAATTAAGCACTCCGGGGCAGGTGAATTAAACACCCCAGGGAAGGTGAATTAAACACTCCGGGGAAGGTGAATTAAACCATCCGGGGAAGCTGAATTAAACACCCCAGGGAAGCTGAATTAAACACTCCGGGGAAGGTGAATTAAACACTCCGGGGAAGGTGAATTACACACCCCGGGAAAGGTGAATTAAACACTCCCGGGAAGGTGAATTAAACACCCCGTGGAAGGTGAATTACACACCCCGGGGAAGGTGAAATAAACACCCCAGGGAAGGTGAATTAAACACCCCGGGGAAGGTGAATTAAACACTCCGGGGAAGGTGAATTAAATACTCCGGGGAAGGTGAATTAAACACTCCGGGGAAGGAGAATTAAACACACCGGGGAAGGTGAATTAAACACTCCGGGGAAGGTGAATTAAACACTCGGGGAAGGTGAATTAAACACGTCATGGAAGGTGAATTAAACACTCGGGGAAGGTGAATTGAACACTCCGGGGAAGGTGAATTAAACACTCCAGGGAAGGTGAATTAAACACTCCGGGGAAGGTGAATTAAACACCCCAGGGAAGGTGAATTAAACACCGTGGCGAAGGTGAATTAAACACTCCGGGGAAGGTGAATTAAACACTCCGGGGAAAGTGAATTAAACACTCCGGGGAAGGTGAATTAAACACTCCGGGGAAGGTGAATTAAACACTCCGGGGAAGGTGAATTAAACACTCCGGGGAAGGTGAATTAAGCACTCCGGGGCAGGTGAATTAAACACCCCAGGGAAGGTGAATTAAACACTCCGGGGAAGGTGAATTAAACCATCCGGGGAAGCTGAATTAAACACCCCAGGGAAGCTGAATTAAACACTCCGGGGAAGGTGAATTACACACCCCGGGAAAGGTGAATTAAACACTCCCGGGAAGGTGAATTAAACACCCCGTGGAAGGTGAATTACACACCCCGGGGAAGGTGAAATAAACACCCCAGGGAAGGTGAATTAAACACCCCGGGGAAGGTGTATTAAACACTCCGGGGAAGGTGAATTAAACACTCCGGGGAAGGTGAATTAAACACTCCGGGGAAGGAAAATTAAACACACCGGGGAAGGTGAATTAAACACTCCGGGGAAGGTGAATTAAACACTCGGGGAAGGTGAATTAAACACGTCATGGAAGGTGAATTAAACACTCGGGGAAGGTGAATTAAACACGTCATGGAAGGTGAATTAAACACTCGGGGAAGGTGAATTAAACACTCCAGGGAAGGTGAATTAAACACTCCAGGGAAGGTGAATTAAACACTCCGGGGAAGGTGAATTAAACACCCCAGGGAAGGTGAATTAAACACCGTGGGGAAGGTGAATTAAACACTCCGGGGAAGGTGAATTAAACACTCCGGGGAAGGTGAATTAAACACTCCGGGGAAGGTGAATTAAACACTCCGGGGAAGGTGAATTAAACACTCCGGGGAAGGTGAATTAAACACTCCGGGGAAGGTGAATTAAACACTCCGGGGAAGGTGAATTAAGCACTCCGGGGCAGGTGAATTAAACACCCCAGGGAAGGTGAATTAAACACTCCGGGGAAGGTGAATTAAACACTCCGGGGAAGGTGAATTAAACACCCCGGGAAAGGTGAATTAAACACTCCCGGGAAGGTGAATTAAACACCCCGTGGAAGGTGAATTACACACCCCGGGGAAGGTGAAATAAACACCCCAGGGAAGGTGAATTAAACACCCCGGGGAAGGTGAATTAAACACTCCGGCGAAGGTGAATTAAAAACCCCGGGGAAGGTGAATTAAACACTCCGGGGAAGGTGAATTAAACACCCCGGGGAAACTGAATTAAACACTTCGGGAACGGTGAATTAAACACTCCGGGGAAGGTGAATTAAACACCCCGGGGAAGGTGAATTAAACACCCCAGGGAAGGTGAATTAAACACTACGGGGAAGGTGAATTAAACACCCCGGGGAAGGTGAATTAAACACCCCGGGGAAGGTGAATTAAACGCTCCGGGGAAGGTGAATTAAACACTCCGGGGAAGGTCAATTAAACACTCCAGGGAAGGTGAATTAAACACTCCGGGGAAACTGAATTACACACTTCGGGGAAGATGAATTAAACACTCCGGGGAAGGTGAATTAAACACTCCGGGGAAGGTGAATTAAACACTCCGGGGAAGGTGAATTAAACACCCCAGGGAAGGTGAATTAAACAACCCGGGTAAGGTGAATTAAACACTCCGGGGAAGGTGATTTAATCACCGCGGGGAAGGTGAATTAAACACTCCGGGGAAGGTGAATTAAACACTCCGGGGAAGGTGAATTAAACACTCCGGGGAAGGTGAATTAAACACTCCGGAGAAGGTGAATTAAACACTCCGGGGATGGTGAATTAAACACTCCGGGGAAGGTGAATTAAACACTCCGGGGAAGGTGTATTAAACACTCCGGGGAAGGTGAATTAAACACTCCGGGGAAGGTGAATTATACACTCCGGGGAAGGTGAATTAAACACTCCGGGGTAGGTGAATTACACACTTCGGGGAAGGTGAATTAAACACTCCGGGGAAGGTGAATTAAACACTCCGGTGAAGGTGAATTAAACACTCTGGGGAAGGTGAATTAAACACCGCAGGGAAGGTGAATTAAACACCCCGGGGAAGGTGAATTAAACACTCCGGGGAAGGTGAATTAAACACCCCGGGGAAGGTGAATTAAACACTCCGGGGAAGGTGTATTAAACACTCCGGGGAAGGTGAATTAAACACTCCGGGGAAGGTGAATTAAACACTCCGGGGAAGGTGAATTAAGCACTCCGGGGAAGGTGAATTACACACTCCGGGGAAGGTGAATTAAACACTCCGGGAAGGTGAATTAAACACTCCGGGGAAGGTGAATTAAACACTCCGGGGAAGGTGAATTAAACACCCCGGGGAAGGTGAATTAAACACTCCGGGGAAGGTGAATTAAACACTCCGGGGAAGGTGAATTAAACACTCCGGGGAAGGTGAATTAAACACTCCGGGGAAGGTGAATTAAACACCCCGGGGAAGGTGAATTAAACACCCCGGGGAAGGTGAATTTAACACTCCGGGGAAGGTGAATTAAAAACCCCGGGGAAGGTGAATTAAACACTCCGGTGAAGGTGAATTAAACACCCCGGGGAAACTGAATTAAACACTTCGGGAACGGTGAATTAAACACTCCGGGGAAGGTGAATTAAACACCCCGGGGATGGTGAATTAAACACCCCGGGGAAGGTGAATTAAACACTCCGGGGAAGGTGAATTAAGCACCCCGGGGAAGGTGAATTAAACACCCCGGGGAAGGTGAATTAAACACTCCGGGGAAGGTGAATTAAACACTCCGGGGAAGGTGAATTAAACACCCCGGGGAAGGTGAATTAAACACTCCGGGGAAGGTGAATTAAACACTCCGGGGAAGGTGAACTAATCACTCCAGGGAAGGTGAATTAAACACTCCGGGGAAGGTGAATTAAACACTCCGGGGAAGGTGAATTAAACACTCCGGGGAAGGTGAATTAAACACTCCGGGGAAGGTGAATTAAACACTCCGGGGAAGGAGAATTAAACACTCCGGGGAAGGTGAATTAAGCACTCCGGGGAAGGAGAATTAAACACTCCGGGGAAGGTGAATTATTCACTCCAGGGAAGGTGAATTAAACACTCCGGGGAAAGTGAATTAAACACTCCAGGGAAGGTGAATTTAACACTCCAGGGAAGGTGAATTAAACACCCCAGGGAAGGTGAATTAAACACCCCAGGGAAGGTGAATTTAACACTCCGGGGAAGGTGAATTAAACACTCCGGAGAAGGTGAATTAAACACTCCGGGGAAGGTGAATTAAACACTCCGGGGAAGGTGAATTAAACACTCCGGGGAAGGAGAATTAAACACTCCGGGGAAGGTGAATTAATCACTCCGGGGAAGGTGAATTAAACACTCCGGGGAAGGTGAATTAAACACTCCGGGGAAGGTGAATTAAACGCTCCGGGGAAGGTGAATTAAACGCTCCGGGGAAGGTGAATTAAACACTCCGGGGAAGGTGAATTAAACACTCCGGGGAAGGTGAATTAAACACTCCGGGGAAGGTGAATTAAACACCCCAGGGAAGGTGAATTAAACAACCCGGGTAAGGTGAATTAAACACTCCGGGGAAGGTGAATTAAACACCCCAGGGAAGGTGAATTAAACACCCCAGGGAAGGTGAATTTAACACTCCGGGGAAGGTGAATTAAACACTCCGGAGAAGGTGAATTAAACACTCCGGGGAAGGTGAATTAAACACTCCGGGGAAGGTGAATTAAACACTCCGGGGAAGGAGAATTAAACACTCCGGGGAAGGTGAATTAATCACTCCGGGGAAGGTGAATTAAACACTCCGGGGAAGGTGAATTAAACACTCCGGGGAAGGTGAATTAAACGCTCCGGGGAAGGTGAATTAAACGCTCCGGGGAAGGTGAATTAAACACTCCGGGGAAGGTGAATTAAACACTCCGGTGAAGGTGAATTAAACACTCTGGGGAAGGTGAATTAAACACCCCAGGGAAGGTGAATTAAACACCCCGGGGAAGGTGAATTAAACACTCCGGGGAAGGTGAATTAAACACCCCGGGGAAGGTGAATTAAACACTCCGGGGAAGGTGTATTAAACACTCCGGGGAAGGTGAATTAAACACTCCGGGGAAGGTGAATTAAACACTCCGGGGAAGGTGAATTAAGCACTCCGGGGAAGGTGAATTACACACTCCGGGGAAGGTGAATTAAACACTCCGGGGAAGGTGAATTAAACACTCCGGGGAAGGTGAATTAAACACTCCGGGGAAGGTGAATTAAACACCCCGGGGAAGGTGAATTAAACACTCCGGGGAAGGTGAATTTAACACTCCGGGGAAGGTGAATTAAACACTCTGGGGAAGGTGAATTAAACACTCCGGTGAAGGTGAATTAAACACCCCGGGGAAGGTGAATTAAACACTCCGGTGAAGGTGAATTAAACACCCCGGGGAAGGTGAATTAAACACTCCGGGGAAGGTGAATTAAAAACCCCGGGGAAGGTGAATTAAACACTCCGGTGAAGGTGAATTAAACACCCCGGGGAAACTGAATTAAACACTTCGGGAACGGTGAATTAAACACTCCGGGGAAGGTGAATTAAACACACCGGGGATGGTGAATTAAACACCCCGGGGAAGGTGAATTAAACACTCCGGGGAAGGTGAATTAAGCACCCCGGGGAAGGTGAATTAAACACCCCGGGGAAGGTGAATTAAACACTCCGGGGAAGGTGAATTAAACACTCCGGGGAAGGTGAATTAAACACCCCGGGGAAGGTGAATTAAACACTCCGGGGAAGGTGAATTAAACACTCCGGGGAAGGTGAATTAAACACTCCGGGGAAGGTGAACTAATCACTCCAGGGAAGGTGAATTAAACACTCCGGGGAAGGTGAATTAAACACTCCGGGGAAGGTGAATTAAACACTCCGGGGAAGGTGAATTAAACACTCCGGGGAAGGTGAATTAAACACTCCGGGGAAGGAGAATTAAACACTCCGGGGAAGGTGAATTAAGCACTCCGGGGAAGGAGAATTAAACACTCCGGGGAAGGTGAATTATTCACTCCAGGGAAGGTGAATTAAACACTCCGGGGAAAGTGAATTAAACACTCCAGGGAAGGTGAATTTAACACTCCAGGGAAGGTGAATTAAACACCCCAGGGAAGGTGAATTAAACACCCCAGGGAAGGTGAATTTAACACTCCGGGGAAGGTGAATTAAACACTCCGGAGAAGGTGAATTAAACACTCCGGGGAAGGTGAATTAAACACTCCAGGGAAGGTGAATTAAACACTCCGGGGAAGGTGAATTAAACACTCCGGAGAAGGTGAATTAAACACTCCGGGGAAGGTGAATTAAACACTCCAGGGAAGGTGAATTAAACACTCCGGGGAAGGTGAATTAAACACTCCGGGGAAGGTGAATTAAACACTCCGGGGAAGGTGAATTAAACACTCCGGGGAAGGTGAATTAAACACTCCAGGGAAGGTGAATTTAACACTCCAGGGAAGGTGAATTAAACACCCCAGGGAAGGTGAATTAAACACTCCAGGGAAGGTGAATTTAACACTCCGGGGAAGGTGAATTAAACACCCCAGGGAAGGTGAATTAAACACTCCGGGGAAGTTGAATTAAACACTCCGGAGAAGGTGAATTAAACACTCCGGGGAAGGTGAATTAAACACTCCAGGGAAGGTGAATTAAACACTCCGGGGAAGGTGAATTAAACACTCCGGAGAAGGTGAATTAAACACTCCGGGGAAGGTGAATTAAACACTCCAGGGAAGGTGAATTAAACACTCCGGGGAAGGTGAATTAAACACTCCGGGGAAGGTGAATTAAACACTCCGGGGAAGGTGAATTAAACACTCCGGGGAAGGTGAATTAAACGCTCCGGGGAAACTGAATTACACACTTCGGGGAAGGTGAATTAAACACTCCGGGGAAGGTGAATTAAACACTCCGGTGAAGGTGAATTAAACACTCCGGGGAAGGTGAATTAAACACCCCAGGGAAGGTGAATTAAACACCCCGGGGAAGGTGAATTAAACACTCCGGGGAAGGTGAATTAAACACCCCGGGGAAGGTGAATTAAACACTCCGGGGAAGGTGTATTAAACACTCCGGGGAAGGTGAATTAAACACTCCGGGGAAGGTGAATTAAACACTCCGGGGAAGGTGAATTAAGCACTCCGGGGAAGGTGAATTACACACTCCGGGGAAGGTGAATTAAACACTCCGGGGAAGGTGAATTAAACACTCCGGGGAAGGTGAATTAAACACTCCGGGGAAGGTGAATTAAACACCCCGGGGAAGGTGAATTAAACACACCGGGGAAGGTGAATTAAACACTCCGGGGAAGGTGAATTTAACACTCCGGGGAAGGTGAATTAAACACTCCGGGGAAGGTGAATTAAACACCCCGGGGAAGGTGAATTAAACACCCCGGGGAAGGTGAATTTAACACTCCGGGGAAGGTGAATTAAAAACCCCGGGGAAGGTGAATTAAACACTCCGGGGAAGGTGAATTAAACACCCCGGGGAAACTGAATTAAACACTTCGGGAACGGTGAATTAAACACTCCGGGGAAGGTGAATTAAACACCCCGGGGATGGTGAATTAAACACCCCGGGGAAGGTGAATTAAACACTTCGGGGAAGGTGAATTAAACACTCCGGGGAAGGTGAATTAAACACTCCGGGGAAGGTGAATTAAACACTCCGGGGAAGGTGAATTAAGCACCCCGGGGAAGGTGAATTAAACACCCCGGGGAAGGTGAATTAAACACTCCGGGGAAGGTGAATTAAATACTCCGGGGAAGGTGAATTAAACACCCCGGGGAAGGTGAATTAAACACTCCAGGGAAGGTGAATTAAACACTCCGGGGAAGGTGAATTAAACACTCCGGGGAAGGTGAATTAAACACTCCGGGGAAGGTGAATTAAACACTCCGGGGAAGGTGAATTAAACACTCCGGGGAAGGAGAATTAAACACTCCGGGGAAGGTGAATTAAACACCCCAGGGAAGGTGAATTAAACACCCCGGGGAAGGTGAATTAAACACTCCGGGGAAGGTGAATTAAACACCCCGGGGAAGGTGAATTAAACATTCCGGGGAAGATGAAATAAACACTCCGGGGAAGGTGAATTAAACACTCCGGGGAAGGTGAATTAAACACTCCGGGGAAGGTGAATTAAACACTCCGGGGAAGGTGAATTAAGCACTCCAGGGAAGGTGAATTTAACACTCCGGGGAAGGTGAATTAAACACCCCAGGGAAGGTGAATTAAACACCCCGGGGAAGGTGAATTAAACACTCCGGGGAAGGTGAATTAAACACCCCGGGGAAGGTGAATTAAACACTCCGGGGAAGGTGAATTAAACACTCCGGGGAAGGTGAATTAAACACTCCGGGGAAGGTGAATTAAACACTCCGGGGAAGGTGAATTAAACACTCCGGGGAAGGTGAATTAAACACTCCGGGGAAGGTGAATTAAACACTCTGGTGAAGGTGAATTAAACACTCCGGAGAAGGAGAATTAAACACTCCGGGGAAGGTGAATTAAACACTCCGGGGAAGGTGAATTAAAAACTCCGGGGAAGGTGAATTAAACACTCCGGGGAAGGTGAATTAAACACTCCGTGGATGGTGAATTAAACACCCCGGGGAAGGTGAATTAAACACTCCGGGGAAGGTGAATTATACACTCCGGGGAAGGTGAATTAAACACTCCGGGGAAGATGAATTAAACACTCCGGGGAAGGTGAATTAAACACTCCGGGGAAGGTGAATTAAACACCCCGGGGAAGGTGAATTAAACACCCCGGGGAAGGTGAATTAAACACTCCGGGGAAGGTGAATTAAAAACCCCGGGGAAGGTGAATTAAACACTCTGGGGAAGGTGAATTAAACACTCCGGGGAAACTGAATTAAACACTTCGGGAACGGTGAATTAAACACTCCGGGGAAGGTGAATTAAATACCCCGGAGAAGGTGAATTAAACACCCCGGGGAAGGTGAATTAAACACTCCGGGGAAGGTGAATTAAACACCCCGGGGAAGGAGAATTAAACATTCCGGGGAAGATGAAATAAACACTCCGGGGAAGGTGAATTAAACACTCCGGGGAAGGTGAATTAAACACTCCGGGGAAGGTGAATTAAACACTCCGGGGAAGGTGAATTAGGCACTCCAGGGAAGGTGAATTAAACACTCCGGGGAAGGTGAATTAAACACCCCAGGGAAGGTGAATTAAACACCCCGGGGAAGGTGAATTAAACACTCCGGGGAAGGTGAATTAAACACCCCGGGGAAGGTGAATTAAACACTCCGGGGAAGGTGAATTAAACACTCCGGGGAAGGTGAATTAAACACTCTGGGGAAGGTGAATTAAACACTCCGGGGAAGGTGAATTAAACACTCCGGGGAAGGTGAATTAAACACTCCGGGGAAGGTGAATTAAACACTCTGGTGAAGGTGAATTAAACACTCCGGGGAAGGAGAATTAAACACTCCGGGGAAGGTGAATTAAACACTCCGGGGAAGGTGAATTAAACACTCCGGGGAAGGAGAATTAAGCACTCCGGGGAAGGTGAATTAAACACTCCGGGGAAGGTGAATGAAACACTCCGGGGAAGGTGAATTAAACACTCCGGGGAAGGTGAATTAAACACTCCGGGGAAGGTGAATTAAACACTCCGGGGAAGGTGAATTAAGCACTCCAGGGAAGGTGAATTAAACACTCCGGGGAAGGTGAATTAAACACCCCAGGGAAGGTGAATTAAACACCCCGGGGAAGGTGAATTAAACACTCCGGGGAAGGTGAATTAAACACCCCGGTGAAGGTGAATTAAACACTCCGGGGAAGGTGAATTAAACACTCCGGGGAAGGTGAATTAAACACTCCGGGGAAGGTGAATTAAACACTCCGGGGAAGGTGAATTAAACACTCCGGGGAAGGTGAATTAAACACTCCGGGGAAGGTGAATTAAACACTCTGGTGAAGGTGAATTAAACACTCCGGAGAAGGAGAATTAAACACTCCGGGGAAGGTGAATTAAACACTCCGGGGAAGGTGAATTAAAAACTCCGGGGAAGGTGAATTAAACACTCCGGGGAAGGTGAATTAAACACTCCGGGGAAGGTGAATTAAACACCCCGGGGAAGGTGAATTAAACACTCCGGGGAAGGTGAATTATACACTCCGGGGAAGGTGAATTATACACTCCGGGGAAGGTGAATTAAACACTCCGGGGAAGATGAATTAAACACTCCGGGGAAGGTGAATTAAACACTCCGGGGAAGGTGAATTATACACTCCGGGGAAGGTGAATTAAACACTCCGGGGAAGATGAATTAAACACTCCGGGGAAGGTGAATTAAACACTCCGGGGAAGGTGAATTATACACTCCGGGGAAGGTGAATTAAACACTCCGGGGAAGATGAATTAAACACTCCGGGGAAGGTGAATTAAACACTCCGGGGAAGGTGAATTAAACACCCCGGGGAAGGTGAATTAAACACCCCGGGGAAGGTGAATTAAACACTCCGGGGAAGGTGAATTAAAAACCCCGGAGAAGGTGAATTAAACACTCTGGGGAAGGTGAATTAAACACCCTGGGGAAACTGAATTAAACACTTCGGGAACGGTGAATTAAACACTCCGGGGAAGGTGAATTAAATACCCCGGAGAAGGTGAATTAAACACCCCGGGGAAGGTGAATTAAACACTCCGGGGAAGGTGAATTAAACACCCCGGGGAAGGTGAATTAAACACCCCGGGGAAGGTGAATTAAACTCTCCGGGGAAGGTGAATTAAACACTCCGGGGAAGGTGAATTAAACACTCCGGGGAAGGTGAATTAAACACTCCGGGGAAGGTGAATTAAACAGTCCGTGGAAGGGGAATTAAACACTCCGGGGAAGGTGAATTAAACACTCCGGGGAAGGTGAATTAAACACCCCGGGGAAGGTGAATTAAACACTCCGGGGAAGGTGAATTAAACACTCCGGGGAAGGTGAATTAAACACTCTGGTGAAGGTGAATAAAACACTCCGGGGAAGGTGAATTAAACACCCCGGGGAAGGTGAATTAAACACTCCGGGGAAGGTGAATTAAACACTCGGGGAAGGTGAATTAAACACTCCAGGGAAGGTGAATTAAACACTCCAGGGAAGGTGAATTAAACACCCCAGCGAAGTTGAATGAAACACTCCGGGGAAGGTGAATTAAACACCCCGGGGAAGGTGAATTAAACATTCCGGGGAAGATGAAATAAACACTCCGGGGAAGGTGAATTAAACACTCCGGGGAAGGTGAATTAAACACTCCGGGGAAGGTGAATTAAACACTCCGGGGAAGGTGAATTAAGCACTCCAGGGAAGGTGAATTAAACACTCCGGGGTAGGTGAATTAAACACCCCAGGGAAGGTGAATTAAACACCCCGGGGAAGGTGAATTAAACACTCCAGGGAAGGTGAATTAAACACCCCGGGGAAGGTGAATTAAACACTCCGGGGAAGGTGAATTAAACACTCCGGGGAAGGTGAATTAAACACTCCGGGGAAGGTGAATTAAACACTCCGGGGAAGGTGAATTAAACACTCCGGGGAAGGTGAATTAAACACTCTGGTGAAGGTGAATTAAACACTCCGGAGAAGGAGAATTAAACACTCCGGGGAAGGTGAATTAAACACTCCGGGGAAGGTGAATTAAAAACTCCGGGGAAGGTGAATTAAACACTCCGGGGAAGGTGAATTAAACACTCCGTGGAAGGTGAATTAAACACCCCGGGGAAGGTGAATTAAACACTCCGGGGAAGGTGAATTATACACTCCGGGGAAGGTGAAATAAACACTCCGGGGAAGATGAATTAAACACTCCGGGGAAGGTGAATTAAACACTCCGGGGAAGGTGAATTAAACACCCCGGGGAAGGTGAATTAAACACCCCGGGGAAGGTGAATTAAACACTCCGGGGAAGGTGAATTAAAAACCCCGGGGAAGGTGAATTAAACACTCTGGGGAAGGTGAATTAAACACCCCGGGGAAACTGAATTAAACACTTCGGGAACGGTGAATTAAACACTCCGGGGAAGGTGAATTAAATACCCCGGAGAAGGTGAATTAAACACCCCGGGGAAGGTGAATTAAACACTCCGGGGAAGGTGAATTAAACACCCCGGGGAAGGTGAATTAAACACCCCGGGGAAGGTGAATTAAACACTCCAGGGAAGGTGAATTAAACACTCCAGGGAAGGTGAATTAAACACCCCGGGGAAGGTGAATGAAACACTCCGGGGAAGGTGAATTAAACACCCCGGGGAAGGTGAATTAAACATTCCGGGGAAGATGAAATAAACACTCCGGGGAAGGTGAATTAAACACTCCGGGGAAGGTGAATTAAACACTCCGGGGAAGGTGAATTAAACACTCCGGGGAAGGTGAATTAAGCACTCCAGGGAAGGTGAATTAAACACTCCGGGGACGGTGAATTAAACACCCCAGGGAAGGTGAATTAAACACCCCGGGGAAGGTGAATTAAACACTCCGGGGAAGGTGAATTAAACACCCCGGGGAAGGTGAATTAAACACTCCGGGGAAGGTGAATTAAACACTCCGGGGAAGGTGAATTAAACACTCCGGGGAAACTGAATTACACACTTCGGGGAAGGTGAATTAAACACTCCGGGGAAGGTGAATTAAACACTCCGGGGAAGGTGAATTTAACACCCCAGGGAAGGTGAATTAAACACCCCGGGGAAGGCGAATTAAACACTCTGGGGTAGGTGAATTAAACACTCCGGGGAAGGTGAATTAAACACTCCGGGGAAGGTGAATTAAACACTCCGGGGAAGGTGAATTAAACACTCCGGGGAAGGTGAATTAGACACTCCGGGGAAGGTGAATTAAACACTCCGGGGAAGGTGAATTAAACACTCTGGTGAAGGTGAATTAAACACTCCGGGGAAGGAGAATTAAACACTCCGGGGAAGGTGAATTAAACACTCCAGGGAAGGTGAATTAAACACTCCGGGGAAGGTGAATTAAACACTCCGGTGAAGGTGAATTAAACACTCCGGGGAAGGTGAATTAAACACCCCGGGGAAGGTGAATTAAACACTCCGGGGAAGGTGAATTAAACACCCCGGGGAAGGTGAATTAAACACTCCGGGGAAGGTGAATTAAACACTCCGGGGAAGGTGAATTAAACACCCCGGCGAAGGTGAATTAAACACTCCGGGGAAGGTGAATTAAACACCCTGGGGAAGGTGAATTAAACACTTCAGCGTAGGTGAATTAAACACTCCGGGGAAGTTGAATTAAACACTCCGGGGAAGGTGAATTATACACTCCGGGGAAGGTGAATTAAACACTCCGGGGAAGGTGAATTAAACACTCCGGGGATGGTGAATTAAACACTCCGGGGAAGGTGAATTAAACACTCCGGGGAAGGTGTATTAAACACTCCGGGGAAGGTGAATTAAACACTCCGGGGAAGGTGTATTAAACACTCCGGAGAAGGTGAATTAAACACTCCGGGGATGGTGAATTAAACACTCCGGGGAAGGTGAATTAAACACTCCGGGGATGGTGAATTAAACACTCCGGGGATGGTGAATTAAACACTCCGGGGATGGTGAATTAAACACTCCGGGGATGGTGAATTAAACACTCCGGGGAAGGTGAATTAAACACTCCGGGGAAGGTGAATTAAACACTCCGGGGATGGTGAATTAAACACTCCGGAGAAGGTGAATTAAACACTCCGGGGATGGTGAATTAAACACTCCGGGGATGGTGAATTAAACACTCCGGGGAAGGTGAATTAAACACTCCAGGGAAGGTGAATTAAACACCCCGGGGAAGGTGAATTAAACACTCCGGGGAAGGTGAATTATACACTCCGGGGAAGGTGAATTAAACACTCCGGGGAAGGTGAATTAAACACTCCGGGGAAGGTGTATTAAACACTCCGGGGAAGGTGTATTAAACACTCCGGGGAAGGTGAATTAAACACTCCGGGGAAGGTGAATTAAACACTCCGGGGAAGGTGTATTAAACACTCCGGGGAAGGTGAATTAAACACTCCGGGGAAGGTGAATTATACACTCCGGGGAAGGTGAATTAAACACTCCGGGGAAGGTGAATTAAACACTCCGGGGATGGTGAATTAAACACTCCGGGGAAGGTGAATTAAACACTCCGGGGAAGGTGTATTAAACACTCCGGGGAAGGTGAATTAAACACTCCGGGGAAGGTGTATTAAACACTCCGGAGAAGGTGAATTAAACACTCCGGGGATGGTGAATTAAACACTCCGGGGAAGGTGAATTAAACACTCCGGGGAAGGTGAATTAAACACTCCGGGGAAGGTGAATTAAACACTCCGGGGAAGGTGTATTAAACACTCCGGGGAAGGTGAATTAAACACTCCGGGGAAGGTGAATTATACACTCCGGGGAAGGTGAATTAAACACTCCGGGGAAGGTGAATTAAACACTCCGGGGATGGTGAATTAAACACTCCGGGGAAGGTGAATTAAACACTCCGGGGAAGGTGTATTAAACACTCCGGGGAAGGTGAATTAAACACTCCGGGGAAGGTGTATTAAACTCTCCGGAGAAGGTGAATTAAACACTCCGGGGATGGTGAATTAAACACTCCGGGGAAGGTGAATTAAACACTCCGGGGAAGGTGTATTAAACACTCCGGGGAAGGTGAATTAAACACTCCGGAGAAGGTGTATTAAACACACCGGGGATGGTGAATTAAACACTCCGGGGAAGGTGAATTAAACACTCCGGGGAAGGTGTATTAAACACTCCGGAGAAGGTGAATTAAAAACTCCGGGGATGGTGAATTAAACACTCCGGGGAAGGTGAATTAAACACTCCGGGGAAGGTGTATTAAACACTCCGGGGAAGGTGAATTAAACACTCCGGGGAAGGTGAATTATACACTCCGGGGAAGGTGAATTAAACACTCCGGGGTAGGTGAATTACACACCCCGTGGAAGGTGAATTAAACACTCCGGGGATGGTGAATTTAACATTCCGGGGAAGGTGAATTAAACACTCCAGGGAAGGTGAATTAAACACTCCGGGGAAGGTGAATTAAACACTCTGGTAAAGGTGAATTAAACACTCCGGTGAAGGTGAATTAAACACTCCGGGGAAGGTGAATTAAACACTCCAGGGAAGGTGAATTAAACACTCCGGGGAAGGTGAATTAAACACTCCGGGGAAGGTGAATTAAACACTCCAGGGAAGGTGAATTAAACACTCCGGGGAAGGTGAATTAAACACTCTGGTAAAGGTGAATTAAACACTCCGGGGAAGGCGAATTAAACACTTCGGGGAAGGTGAATTAAACACTCCGGGGTAGGTGAATTAAACACTCCAGGGAAGGTGAATTAAACACTCCGGGGAAGGTGAATTAAACACTCCGGGGAAGGTGAATTAAACACTTCGGGGAAGGTGAATTAAACACTCCAGGGAAGGTGAATTAAACACTCCGGGGGAAGGTGAATTAAACACTCCGGGGAAGGTGAATTAAACATTCCGGGGAAGGTGAATTCAACATTCCGGGGAAGGTGAATTAAACACTCCAGGGAAGGTGAATTAAACACTCCGGGGAACGTGAATTAAACACTCCGGGGAAGGTGAATTAAACACTCCGGGGAAGGTGAATTAAACACTCCGGGGATGGTGAATTAAACACTCCGGGGAAGGTGAATTAAACACTCCGGGGAAGGTGAATTAAACACTCTGGTGAAGGTGAATAAAACACTCCGGGGAAGGTGAATTAAACACCCCGGGGAAGGTGAATTAAACACTCCGGGGAAGGTGAATTAAACACTCGGGGAAGGTGAATTAAACACTCCAGGGAAGGTGAATTAAACACTCCAGGGAAGGTGAATTAAACACCCCAGGGAAGTTGAATGAAACACACCGGGGAAGGTGAATTAAACACCCCGGGGAAGGTGAATTAAACATTCCGGGGAAGATGAAATAAACACTCCGGGGAAGGTGAATTAAACACTCCGGGGAAGGTGAATTAAACACTCCGGGGAAGGTGAATTAAACACTCCGGGGAAGGTGAATTAAGCACTCCAGGGAAGGTGAATTAAACACTCCGGGGTAGGTGAATTAAACACCCCAGGGAAGGTGAATTAAACACCCCGGGGAAGGTGAATTAAACACTCCAGGGAAGGTGAATTAAACACCCCGGGGAAGGTGAATTAAACACTCCGGGGAAGGTGAATTAAACACTCCGGGGAAGGTGAATTAAACACTCCGGGGAAGGTGAATTAAACACTCCGGGGAAGGTGAATTAAACACTCCGGGGAAGGTGAATTAAACACTCTGGTGAAGGTGAATTAAACACTCCGGAGAAGGAGAATTAAACACTCCGGGGAAGGTGAATTAAACACTCCGGGGAAGGTGAATTAAAAACTCCGGGGAAGGTGAATTAAACACTCCGGGGAAGGTGAATTAAACACTCCGTGGAAGGTGAATTAAACACCCCGGGGAAGGTGAATTAAACACTCCGGGGAAGGTGAATTATACACTCCGGGGAAGGTGAAATAAACACTCCGGGGAAGATGAATTAAACACTCCGGGGAAGGTGAATTAAACACTCCGGGGAAGGTGAATTAAACACCCCGGGGAAGGTGAATTAAACACCCCGGGGAAGGTGAATTAAACACTCCGGGGAAGGTGAATTAAAAACCCCGGGGAAGGTGAATTAAACACTCTGGGGAAGGTGAATTAAACACCCCGGGGAAACTGAATTAAACACTTCGGGAACGGTGAATTAAACACTCCGGGGAAGGTGAATTAAATACCCCGGAGAAGGTGAATTAAACACCCCGGGGAAGGTGAATTAAACACTCCGGGGAAGGTGAATTAAACACCCCGGGGAAGGTGAATTAAACACCCCGGGGAAGGTGAATTAAACACTCCAGGGAAGGTGAATTAAACACTCCAGGGAAGGTGAATTAAACACCCCGGGGAAGGTGAATGAAACACTCCGGGGAAGGTGAATTAAACACCCCGGGGAAGGTGAATTAAACATTCCGGGGAAGATGAAATAAACACTCCGGGGAAGGTGAATTAAACACTCCGGGGAAGGTGAATTAAACACTCCGGGGAAGGTGAATTAAACACTCCGGGGAAGGTGAATTAAGCACGCCAGGGAAGGTGAATTAAACACTCCGGGGACGGTGAATTAAACACCCCAGGGAAGGTGAATTAAACACCCCGGGGAAGGTGAATTAAACACTCCGGGGAAGGTGAATTAAACACCCCGGGGAAGGTGAATTAAACACTCCGGGGAAGGTGAATTAAACACCCCAGGGAAGGTGAATTAAACACCCCGGGGAAGGTGAAGTAAACACTCCGGGGAAGGTGAATTAAACACCCCGGGGAAGGTGAATTAAACACTCCGGGGAAGGTGAATTAAACACTCCGGGGAAGGTGAATTAAACACTCCGGGGAAGGTGAATTAAACACTCCGGGGAAGGTGAATTAAACACTCCGGGGAAGGTGAATTAAACACTCCGGGGAAGGTGAATTAAACACTCTGGTGAAGGTGAATTAAACACTCCGGGGAAGGAGAATTAAACACTCCGGGGAAGGTGAATTAAACACTCCGGGGAAGGTGAATTAAACACTCCGGGGAAGGAGAATTAAGCACTCCGGGGAAGGTGAATTAAACACTCCGGGGAAGGTGAATTAAACACCCCGGGGAAGGTGAATTAAACACTCCGGGGAAGGTGAATTAAACACTCCGGGGAAGTTGAATTAAACACTCCGGGGAAGGTGAATTAAACACCCCAGGGAAGGTGAATTAAACACCCCGGGGAAGGTGAATTAAACACTCCGGGGAAGGTGAATTAAAAACCCCGGGGAAGGTGAATTAAACACTCCGGGGAAGGTGAATTAAACACCCCGGGGAAACTGAATTAAACACTTCGGGAACGGTGAATTAAACACTCCGGGGAAGGTGAATTAAATACCCCGGAGAAGGTGAATTAAACACCCCGGGGAAGGTGAATTAAACACTCCGGGGAAGGTGAATTAAACACCCCGGGGAAGGTGAATTAAACACCCCGGGGAAGGTGAATTAAACACTCCGGGGAAGGTGAATTAAACACTCCGGGGAAACTGAATTACACACTTCGGGGAAGGTGAATTAAACACTCCGGGGAAGGTGAATTAAACACTCCGGGGAAGGTGAATTTAACACCCCAGGGAAGGTGAATTAAACACCCCGGGGAAGGCGAATTAAACACTCTGGGGAAGGTGAATTAAACACCCCGGGGAAGGTGAATTAAACACTCCGGGGAAGGTGAATTAAACACTCCGGGGAAGGTGAATTAAACACTCCGGGGAAGGTGAATTAGACACTCCGGGGAAGGTGAATTAAACACTCCGGGGAAGGTGAATTAAACACTCTGGTGAAGGTGAATTAAACACTCCGGGGAAGGAGAATTAAACACTCCGGGGAAGGTGAATTAAACACTCCAGGGAAGGTGAATTAAACACTCCGGGGAAGGTGAATTAAACACTCCGGTGAAGGTGAATTAAACACTCCGGGGAAGGTGAATTAAACACCCCGGGGAAGGTGAATTAAACACTCCGGGGAAGGTGAATTAAACACCCCGGGGAAGGTGAATTAAACACTCCGGGGAAGGTGAATTAAACACTCCGGGGAAGGTGAATTAAACACCCCGGCGAAGGTGAATTAAACACTCCGGGGAAGGTGAATTAAACACCCTGGGGAAGGTGAATTAAACACTTCAGCGTAGGTGAATTAAACACTCCGGGGAAGTTGAATTAAACACTCCGGGGAAGGTGAATTATACACTCCGGGGAAGGTGAATTAAACACTCCGGGGAAGGTGAATTAAACACTCCGGGGAAGGTGAATTAAACACTCCGGGGATGGTGAATTAAACACTCCGGGGAAGGTGAATTAAACACTCCGGGGAAGGTGTATTAAACACTCCGGGGAAGGTGAATTAAACACTCCGGGGAAGGTGTATTAAACACTCCGGAGAAGGTGAATTAAACACTCCGGGGATGGTGAATTAAACACTCCGGGGAAGGTGAATTAAACACTCCGGGGATGGTGAATTAAACACTCCGGGGATGGTGAATTAAACACTCCGGGGATGGTGAATTAAACACTCCGGGGATGGTGAATTAAACACTCCGGGGAAGGTGAATTAAACACTTCGGGGAAGGTGAATTAAACACTCCGGGGATGGTGAATTAAACACTCCGGAGAAGGTGAATTAAACACTCCGGGGATGGTGAATTAAACACTCCGGGGATGGTGAATTAAACACTCCGGGGAAGGTGAATTAAACACTCCAGGGAAGGTGAATTAAACACCCCGGGGAAGGTGAATTAAACACTCCGGGGAAGGTGAATTATACACTCCGGGGAAGGTGAATTAAACACTCCGGGGAAGGTGAATTAAACACTCCGGGGAAGGTGTATTAAACACTCCGGGGAAGGTGTATTAAACACTCCGGGGAAGGTGAATTAAACACTCCGGGGAAGGTGAATTAAACACTCCGGGGAAGGTGTATTAAACACTCCGGGGAAGGTGAATTAAACACTCCGGGGAAGGTGAATTATACACTCCGGGGAAGGTGAATTAAACACTCCGGGGAAGGTGAATTAAACACTCCGGGGATGGTGAATTAAACACTCCGGGGAAGGTGAATTAAACACTCCGGGGAAGGTGTATTAAACACTCCGGGGAAGGTGAATTAAACACTCCGGGGAAGGTGTATTAAACACTCCGGAGAAGGTGAATTAAACACTCCGGGGATGGTGAATTAAACACTCCGGGGAAGGTGAATTAAACACTCCGGGGAAGGTGAATTAAACACTCCGGGGAAGGTGAATTAAACACTCCGGGGAAGGTGTATTAAACACTCCGGGGAAGGTGAATTAAACACTCCGGGGAAGGTGAATTATACACTCCGGGGAAGGTGAATTAAACACTCCGGGGAAGGTGAATTAAACACTCCGGGGATGGTGAATTAAACACTCCGGGGAAGGTGAATTAAACACTCCGGGGAAGGTGTATTAAACACTCCGGGGAAGGTGAATTAAACACTCCGGGGAAGGTGTATTAAACACTCCGGAGAAGGTGAATTAAACACTCCGGGGATGGTGAATTAAACACTCCGGGGAAGGTGAATTAAACACTCCGGGGAAGGTGTATTAAACACTCCGGGGAAGGTGAATTAAACACTCCGGAGAAGGTGTATTAAACACATCGGGGATGGTGAATTAAACACTCCGGGGAAGGTGAATTAAACACTCCGGGGAAGGTGTATTAAACACTCCGGAGAAGGTGAATTAAAAACTCCGGGGATGGTGAATTAAACACTCCGGGGAAGGTGAATTAAACACTCCGGGGAAGGTGTATTAAACACTCCGGGGAAGGTGAATTAAACACTCCGGGGAAGGTGAATTATACACTCCGGGGAAGGTGAATTAAACACTCCGGGGTAGGTGAATTACACACCCCGTGGAAGGTGAATTAAACACTCCGGGGATGGTGAATTTAACATTCCGGGGAAGGTGAATTAAACACTCCAGGGAAGGTGAATTAAACACTCCGGGGAAGGTGAATTAAACACTCTGGTAAAGGTGAATTAAACACTCCGGTGAAGGTGAATTAAACACTCCGGGGAAGGTGAATTAAACACTCCAGGGAAGGTGAATTAAACACTCCGGGGAAGGTGAATTAAACACTCCGGGGAAGGTGAATTAAACACTCCAGGGAAGGTGAATTAAACACTCCGGGGAAGGTGAATTAAACACTCTGGTAAAGGTGAATTAAACACTCCGGGGAAGGCGAATTAAACACTTCGGGGAAGGTGAATTAAAACACTCCGGGGTAGGTGAATTAAACACTCCAGGGAAGGTGAATTAAACACTCCGGGGAAGGTGAATTAAACACTCCGGGGAAGGTGAATTAAACACTTCGGGGAAGGTGAATTAAACACTCCAGGGAAGGTGAATTAAACACTCCGGGGGGAAGGTGAATTAAACACTCCGGGGAAGGTGAATTAAACATTCCGGGGAAGGTGAATTCAACATTCCGGGGAAGGTGAATTAAACACTCCAGGGAAGGTGAATTAAACACTCCGGGGAACGTGAATTAAACACTCCGGGGAAGGTGAATTAAACACTCCGGGGAAGGTGAATTAAACACTCCGGGGATGGTGAATTAAACACTCCGGGGAAGGTGAATTAAACACTCCAGGGAAGGTGAATTAAACACTCCGGGGAACGTGAATTAAACACTCCGGGGAAGGTGAATTAAACACTCCGGGGAAGGTGAATTAAACACTCCGGGGAAGGTGAATTAAACACCACGGGGAAGGTGAATTAAACACTTCAGGGAACGTGAATTAAACACTCCGGGGAAGGTGGAATTAAACACTCCGGGGAAGGTGAATTAAACACTCCGGGGAAGGTGAATTAAACACTCCGGGGAAGGTGAATTAAACACCCCAGGGAAGGTGAATTAAACACCCCGGGGAAGGTGAATTAAACACTCCGGGGAAGGGGAATTAATCACTCCAGGGATGGTGAACTAACCACTCCGGGGAAGGTGAATTAAACACTCCGGGGAAGGTGAAGGTAAACACCCCGTGGAAGGTGAATGAAACACTTCAGGGAAGGTGAATTAAACACTCCGGGGAAGGTGTATTAAACACCCCGGGGAAGGTGAATTAAAGACTTCAGGGTAGGTGAATTAAACACTCCGGGGAAGTTGATTATAACACTCCGGGGAAGGTGAATTAAACACCCCGGGGAAGGTGAATTAAACGCTTCAGGGAAGGTGAATTAAACACTCCGGGGAAGGTGAATGAAACACCCCGGGGAAGGTGAATTAAACACTTCAGGGAAGGTGAATTAAACACTCCGGGGAAGGTGAAGTAAACACTCCGCGGAAGGTGAATTAAACACTCCGGAGAAGGTGAATTAAACACCCCGGCGACGTGTTGAATTAAGCACTCCGGGGAAGATGAATTAAACACTCCGGGGAAGGTGAATTAAACACTCCGGGGAAGGTGAACTAAACACTCCGGGGAAGGTGAATTAAACACTCCGGGGAATGTGAATTAAACACTCTGGGGATGGTGAATTAAACACTCCGGGGAAGGTGAATTAAACACTCCGGGGAAGGTGAATTAAACACTCCAGGGAAGGTGAATTAAACACCCCGGGGAAGGTGAATTAAACACTCCGGGGAAGGTGAATTAAACACCCCGGGGAAGGTGAATTAAACACTTCAGGGAAGGTGAATTAAACACCCCGGGGAAGGTGAATTAAACACTCCGGGGAAGGTGAATTAAACACTCCGGGGAAGGTGAATTAAACACCCCGGGCGAAGGGTGAATTAAACACTCCGGGGAAGGTGAATTAAACACCCTGGGGGAAGGTGAATTAAACACTTCAGCGTAGGTGAATTAAACACTCCGGGGAAGTTGAATAAAACACTCCGGGGAAGGTGAATTAAACACTCCGGGGAAGGTGAATTAAACACCCCGGCGAAGGTGAATTAAACACTCCGGGGAAGGTGAATTAAACACTCCGGGGAAGGTGAATTAAACACCCCGGCGAAGGTGAATTAAACCACTCCGGGGAAGGTGAATTAAACACTCCGGGAAGGTGAATTAAACACTCCGGGGAAGGTGAATTAAACACTCCGGGGAAGTTGAATAAAACACTCCGGGGAAGGTGAATTAAACAATCCGGGGGGAAGGTGAATTAAACACCCCGGTGAAGGTGAATTAAACAACCCGGCGATGGTGAATTAAACACTCCGGGGAAGGTGAATTAAACACTCCAGGGGAAGGTGAATTAAACACCCCGGGGAAGGTGAATTAAACACTCCGGGGAAGGTGAATTAAACACTCCAGGGAAGGTGAATTAAACACTCCGGGGAAGGTGTATTAAACACTCCGGGGAAGGTGAATTAAACACTCCGGGGAAGGTGAATTATACACTCCGGGGAAGGTGAATTAAACACTCCGGGGTAGGTGAATTACACACCCCGTGGAAGGTGAATTAAACACTCCGGGGATGGTGAATTTACATTCCGGGGAAGGTGAATTAAACACTCCAGGGAAGGTGAATTAAACACTCCGGGGAAGGTGAATTAAACACTCTGGTAAAGGTGAATTAAACACTCCGGTGAAGGTGAATTAAAACACTCCGGGGAAGGTGAATTAAACACTCCAGGGAAGGTGAATTAAACACTCCGGGGAAGGTGAATTAAACACTCCGGGGAAGGTGAATTAAACACTCCAGGGAAGGTGAATTAAACACTCCGGGGAAGGTGAATTAAACACTCTGGTAAAGGTGAATTAAACACTCCGGGGAAGGCGAATTAAACACTTCGGGAAGGTGAATTAAACACTCCGGGGTAGGTGAATTAAACACTCCAGGGAAGGTGAATTAAACACTCCGGGGAAGGTGAATTAAACACTCCGGGGAAGGTGAATTAAACACTTCGGGGAAGGTGAATTAAACACTCCAGGGAAGGTGAATTAAACACTCCGGGGGAAGGTGAATTAAACACTCCGGGGAAGGTGAATTAAACATTCCGGGGAAGGTGAATTCAACATTCCGGGGAAGGTGAATTAAACACTCCAGGGGAAGGTGAATTAAACACTCCGGGGAACGTGAATTAAACACTCCGGGGAAGGTGAATTAAACACTCCGGGGAAGGTGAATTAAACACTCCGGGGATGGTGAATTAAACACTCCGGGGAAGGTGAATTAAACACTCCAGGGAAGGTGAATTAAACACTCCGGGGAACGTGAATTAAACACTCCGGGGAAGGTGAATTAAACACTCCGGGGAAGGTGAATTAAACACTCCGGGGGAAGGTGAATTAAACACCACGGGGAAGGTGAATTAAACACTTCAGGGAACGTGAATTAAACACTCCGGGGAAGGTGAATTAAACACTCCGGGGAAGGTGAATTAAACACTCCGGGGAAGGTGAATTAAACACTCCGGGGAAGGTGAATTAAACACCCCAGGGAAGGTGAATTAAACACCCCGGGGAAGGTGAATTAAACACTCCGGGGAAGGGGAATTAATCACTCCAGGGATGGTGAACTAACCACTCCGGGGAAGGTGAATTAAACACTCCGGGGAAGGTGAAGTAAACACCCCGTGGAAGGTGAATGAAACACTTCAGGGAAGGTGAATTAAACACTCCGGGGAAGGTGTATTAAACACCCGGGGAAGGTGAATTAAAGACTTCAGGGTAGGTGAATTAAACACTCCGGGGAAGTTGATTATAAACACTCCGGGGAAGGTGAATTAAACACCCCGGGGAAGGTGAATTAAACGCTTCAGGGAAGGTGAATTAAACACTCCGGGGAAGGTGAATGAAACACCCCGGGGAAGGTGAATTAAAACACTTCAGGGAAGGTGAATTAAACACTCCGGGGAAGGTGAAGTAAACACTCCGCGGAAGGTGAATTAAACACTTCCGGAGAAGGT
>NW_028226567.1:10000-20000 GCF_052327205.1 Somniosus microcephalus
CCCGCTCCGCTGCTTGAATAGGACCACTGAGAATCACAGGACGTCTCGGACTCACGCGAAAGAGTTTCAAGGACAAAGAGAAGGGCGCGGCCAAGGAAGAAAACACCGGGAGCTGCGCCGACACCCTCTCTCTCTGACTCGCCGTGTGCATGCCCGTCTTGTCACCAGCGACAGAAACGAGAGGAAACCCCGAAATAGCCTGAACACCAGCCTCTCTCTATACTGGGCCGGCCCGGGGACTCCCACTACGGACGCGAGTCACCAAATCGGTCGTACGGGCCCACTGAGCGCACAACACAGGGAATCTCGTTGCAAACACTGCGTGTGCATACGTTGCTCACAAAGCTCAATGGGGTCACAGGCCCTGACCCGCTCAGAGGCACCTGTGTGACAAGACAACAAATGGAACTCGCTGGAATGTTTCTGCTGTCTTGTCATTTTAGACGGACCCACTGAGCGCACAACACAGTGGAACTCTCTGACAAACACTGCTTGTGCGTTAGCCCCAGTAAACAACTCAGCGGGGGTCACAGGCCCTGACCCGTTCAGAGGCACCTGTGTGACAAGACAACAAATGAAACTCGCTGGAATGTTTCTGCTGTCTTGTCATTTTAGACGGACCCACTGAGCGCACAACACAGTGGAACTCTCTGACAAAACACTGCTTGTGCATTAGCCCCAGTAAACAACTCAGTGGGGTCACAGGCCCTGACCGGTTCAGAGGCACCTGTGTGACAAGACAACAAATGAAACTTTAAAGACGCTGGCATGTACATCTTGTTTCTGCTGTCTTGGACGGGCCCACTGAGCGCACAACACAGGGGAACTTGGTGCAAACACTGCGTGTGCATAAGCCACAAAACACAAGCTCAGTGGGGTCACAGGCCCTGACCGGTTCAGAGGCACCTGTGTGACAGACAGCAAATGAAACTTAGACGCTGGAATTATTTATATGTTTCTGCTGTCTGTCTACGATTTCAGATTCACACTTAGAGTTTTTTGTCATTAAGTCATAAAAGCCACAAAACCACTTTAATATGACTTTCCAATACTCTTTGAAAGGTCTCTATATTGATAAAATGAGCCTTTTAGCAAAGTAACACTTTTCGGGCATTTTCAAAGTGCTCCCGCTGAGTGAATTTTGTTCTGAAAATCGTGTTCCCGAAAATCTCCGGGCACCCCGCCAACCCCCCCTGCCAGAAATGACAAGTGTCAAATCAGCGGGTCAAACGGCCACCTCTATCCGACCAGGAGCACCCAAATCCCCGCAAATGGCACTTTTTTTTTTCTTCATCGGGACTTCCGACGAGGTTAATGATTTCCCAAACTGCAACTCATTAACTATGTCCTGAGACACTTGCCAGAAATGACACATGTCAATTTGGCGGTAGCAAATCACTTTCCCAGGCCGGGAAGCAACACCCGAGGCCCGCAAAAGGCGGCCGAATATTTTCTCATCGGACTTCCGCGTTTTGGTTAATCATGTCTCGAAATCGTTAAATGCACATGTCAATTCGGCGGGAGCAATTCACTTTCCCAAGCCGGAAAGCATCACCGGAGGCCCGCTTGAAGGGCCCTAATATTTTCTCATCGGACTTCCGCGTTTTGGTTAATCATGTCTCGAAATCGTTAAATGCACATGTCAATTCGGCGGGAGCAACTCACTTTCCCAGGCCGGGAAGCAACACCCGAGGCCCGCAAAAGGCGGCCGAATATTTTCTCATCGGACTTCCATATTTTGGGGGTTGGATTCTCTCCCGCATTCCAGCCCCCTGGCCACGGGTCGCTCATTCACTTTCAGCCCGGGCCTTGCCAATTTGGTTAATCAGTTAGCCATGCACCAGACTCGGCCTCGCCTTTTTCATTTATGGTTAATGATGTGCCCAGGCTGGGACTTAGTCTCTCCAGCAGCCAAAACTTTTCACTGGTTAATGAGGTGCCCAGCCCGGCACTTAGTCTCTCTCCCCAGCAAGCTTACTTGGTCGGCCGACATTTGGATCCATTTTCGGGGCTTAATCGGGTCGAATACGGTCCCTTACGCAAGGGGAGCCGAAGCCCCGGCCTCTGCCAGGCGTCAGGCTGCCGTTTTTTAAGCCCGACCAAAAACCCGAAAATTGGTTAAAAATGGAAATAAATTTCCACCCAAAAAGGGTTAAAAGTCGGTTGGACGGCAGCCCTGGTCGGTCTCTGCAGACCTGGAGGCCCTAGACAGTAATCTGGAAAACAGACAAAGTCTCGAGAAACCACCTCCTACCATTCTCCAGGTACCCCGCCAATCCCCCCTGCCAGAAATGACAAGTGTCAAATCAGCGGGACGGATTTGACTTTTGTGACCGACCGCTGGAACTTTTTTCGGCTACAGGCAGTCAAATTTTTCTCCTTCCGGACTTCCAGTACAACTTTGAACGGCCATATCTCCGCACTCCCGCGTCGGAGCCAAGCCGTTTTTACACCGTTAGACGCGGCTTCCCGTGCCCGTTCGAATGCCGCCCTGCTCGGCGGAAAAGGAGAATTTTTTTATTTTTCGGCCGATTTCGGGAAAAAAAATTCCCGCTCTGAACTCGGATTTTTCGGCTTTAATCGTTTCGTATACGGTCCCTTACGCAAGGGAGCCGAAGCCCCGGCCTCTGCCGGGCGTCAGGCTGCCGTTTTTAAGCCCGACCAAAAACCCGAAAATTGGTTAAAAATGGAAATAAATTTCCACCCAAAAAGGGTTAAAAGTCGGTTGGACGGCAGCCCGGGTCGGTCTCTGCAGACCTGGAGGCCCTAGACAGTAATCTGGAAAACAGATAAAGTCTCGAAAAACCACCTCCTACCATTCTCCAGGTACCCCGCCAATCCCCCCTGCCAGAAATGACAAGTGTCAAATCAGCGGGACGGATTTGACTTTTGTGACCGACCGCTGGAACTTTTTTCGGCTACAGGCAGTCAAATTTTTCTCCTTCCGGACTTCCAGTACAACTTTGAACGGCCATATCTCCGCACTCCCGCGTCGGAGCCAAGCCGTTTTTACACCGTTAGACGCGGCTTCCCGTGCCCGTTCGAATGCCACCCTGCTCGGCGGAAAAGGAGACATTTTTTTTTTTCCGGCCGTTTTCGGGAAAAAATTTTCCCGCTCTGAACTCCGATTTTACGCCTTTAATCGATTCGGAGACGGTCGCTTACGCAAGGGAGGCGAAGCCCGGGCCTCTGCCGGGCGTCAGCCTGCCGTATGTAAGCCCGTCCGAAGCATGAGTTCCCACTTTTGGTTATCCAGTTGTCAATTTTAAAATTTCAGTTAATCAGTTGCCTGCTTGGTTAATCATTTGTCGCTCTGACATTTGGTTAACCAGTTGTCGATGTTCGAAATTCAGTTAATGAGTTGCCTCCTTGGTTAATCATTTGTCGCTCTGGCTTTTGGTTAACCAGTTGTCGATGTTCAAAATTTCAGTTAATGAGCTGCTCTTATGTTCTATGATTTCCTACCTTGACAACTCATTAACCAGTGTTTCAAACAATGCACCAGGCCATTTGACGACCCCAACTCGGTTCCACAAGCGGGAAAGCAGCACCCCAAGGCCCGGTAAGGGGGCCGAATACATTCCCATCGTGAATTCCGTCCCAAATGTGAATGACAAGTTTTCAGTTAATCAGTTGCCTGCTTGGTTACTCATTTGTCGCTCTGACATTTGGTTAACCAGTTGTCGATGTTCAAATTTCAGTTAATGAGTAGCCTCTTTGAAATTTCAGTTAATGAGTTGGCCCTTTGGTTACTCATTTGTCCCTGTGTCTTTTGGTTACCCAGTTGTCGATGTTCGAAATTCAGTTAATGAGTTGCCTCCTTGGTTAATCATTTGTCGCTCTGACATTTGGTTAACCAGTTGTCGATGTTCGAAATTCAGTTAATGAGTTGCCTCCTTGGTTAATCATTTGTCGCTCGGACTCTTGGTTAACCAGTTGTCGATGTTCGAAATTCAGTTAATGAGTTGCCTCCTTGGTTAATCATTTGTCGCTCTGACATTTGGTTATCCAGTTGTCGATGTTCGAAATTCAGTTAATGAGTTGCCTCCTTGGTTAATCATTTGTCGCTCTGGCTTTTGGTTAACCAGTTGTCGATGTTCAAAATTTCAGTTAATGAGTTGCCTCTTTGAAATTTCAGTTAATGAGTTGGCCCTTTGGTTACTCATTTGTCCCTGTGTCTTTTGGTTAGCCAGTTGTCGATGTTCGAAATTCAGTTAATGAGTTGCCTCCTTGGTTAATCATTTGTCGCTCTGGCTTTTGGTTAACCAGTTGTCGATGTTCAAAATTTCAGTTAATGAGCTGCTCTTATGTTCTATGATTTCCTACCTTGACAACTCATTAACCAGTGTTTCAAACAATGCACCAGGCCATTTGACGACCCCAACTCGGTTCCACAAGCGGGAAAGCAGCACCCCAAGGCCCGGTAAGGGGGCCGAATACATTCCCATCGTGAATTCCGTCCCAAATGTGAATGACAAGTTTTCAGTTAATCAGTTGCCTGCTTGGTTAATCATTTGTCGCTCTGACATTTGGTTAACCAGTTGTCGATGTTCAAAATTTCAGTTAATGAGTTGCCTCTTTGAAATTTCAGTTAATGAGTTGGCCCTTTGGTTACTCATTTGTCCCTGTGTCTTTTGGTTACCCAGTTGTCGATGTTCGAAATTCAGTTAATGAGTTGCCTCCTTGGTTAATCATTTGTCGCTCTGGCTTTTGGTTAACCAGTTGTCGATGTTCAAAATTTCAGTTAATGAGTTGCCTCTTTGAAATTTCAGTTAATGAGTTGGCCCTTTGGTTACTCATTTGTCCCTGTGTCTTTTGGTTAACCAGTTGTCGATGTTCGAAATTCAGTTAATGAGTTGCCTCCTTGGTTAATCATTTGTCGCTCTGACTCTTGGTTACCCAGTTGTCGATGTTCGAAATTCAGTTAATGAGTTGCCTCCTTGGTTAATCATTTGTCGCTCTGACTTTTGGTTAACCAGTTGTCGATGTTCGAAATTCAGTTAATGAGTTGCCTCCTTGGTTAATCATTTGTCGCTCTGGCTTTTGGTTAACCAGTTGTCGATGTTCGAAATTCAGTTAATGAGTTGCCTCCTTGGTTAATCATTTGTCGCTCTGGCTTTTGGTTAACCAGTTGTCGATGTTCAAAATTTCAGTTAATGAGTTGCCTCTTTGAAATTTCAGTTAATGAGTTGGCCCTTTGGTTACTCATTTGTCCCTGTGTCTTTTGGTTAACCAGTTGTCGATGTTCGAAATTCAGTTAATGAGTTGCCTCCTTGGTTAATCATTTGTCGCTCTGGCTTTTGGTTAACCAGTTGTCGATGTTCAAAATTTCAGTTAATGAGCTGCTCTTATGTTCTATGATTTCCGACCTTGACAACTCATTAACCAGTGTTTCAAACAATGCACCAGGCCATTTGACGACCCCAACTCGGTTCCACAAGCGGGAAAGCAGCACCCCAAGGCCCGGTAAGGGGGCCGAATACATTCCCATCGTGAATTCCGTCTCAAATGTGAATGACAAGTTTTCAGCTAATCAGTTGCCTGCTTGGTTACTCATTTGTCGCTCTGACATTTGGTTAACCAGTTGTCGATGTTCAAAATTTCAGTTAATGAGTTGCCTCTTTGAAATTTCAGTTAATGAGTTGGCCCTTTGGTTACTCATTTGTCCCTGTGTCTTTTGGTTACCCAGTTGTCGATGTTCGAAATTCAGTTAATGAGTTGCCTCCTTGGTTAATCATTTGTCGCCCTGACTCTTGGTTAACCAGTTGTCGATGTTCGAAATTCAGTTACTGAGTTGCCTCCTTGGTTAATCATTTGTCGCTCTGACATTTGGTTAACCAGTTGTCGATGTTCGAAATTCAGTGAATGAGTTGCCTCCTTGGTTAATCATTTGTCGCTCTGGCTTTTGGTTAACCAGTTGTCGATGTTCAAAATTTCAGTTATTGAGTTGCCTCTTTGAAATTTCAGTTAATGAGTTGGCCCTTTGGTGACTCATTTGTCCCTGTGTCTTTTGGTTAACCAGTTGTCGATGTTCGAAATTCAGTTAATGAGTTGCCTCCTTGGTTAATCATTTGTCGCTCTGGCTTTTGGTTAACCAGTTGTCGATGTTCAAAATTTCAGTTAATGAGCTGCTCTTATGTTCTATGATTTCCTACCTTGACAACTCATTAACCAGTGTTTCAAACAATGCACCAGGCCATTTGACGACCCCAACTCGGTTCCACAAGCGGGAAAGCAGCACCCCAAGGCCCGGTAAGGGGGCCGAATACATTCCCATCGTGAATTCCGTCCCAAATGTGAATGACAAGTTTTCAGTTAATCAGTTGCCTGCTTGGTTACTCATTTGTCGCTCTGACATTTGGTTACCCAGTTGTCGATGTTCAAATTTCAGTTAATGAGTAGCCTCTTTGAAATTTCAGTTAATGAGTTGGCCCTTTGGTTACTCATTTGTCCCTGTGTCTTTTGGTTACCCAGTTGTCGATGTTCGAAATTCAGTTAATGAGTTGCCTCCTTGGTTAATCATTTGTCGCTCTGGCTTTTGGTTAACCAGTTGTCGATGTTCAAAATTTCAGTTATTGAGTTGCCTCTTTGAAATTTCAGTTAATGAGTTGGCCCTTTGGTGACTCATTTGTCCCTGTGTCTTTTGGTTAACCAGTTGTCGATGTTCGAAATTCAGTTAATGAGTTGCCTCCTTGGTTAATCATTTGTCGCTCTGGCTTTTGGTTAACCAGTTGTCGATGTTCAAAATTTCAGTTAATGAGCTGCTCTTATGTTCTATGATTTCCGACCTTGACAACTCATTAACCAGTGTTTCAAACAATGCACCAGGCCATTTGACGACCCCAACTCGGTTCCACAAGCGGGAAAGCAGCACCCCAAGGCCCGGTAAGGGGGCCGAATACATTCCCATCGTGAATTCCGTCCCAAATGTGAAAGACAAGTTTTCAGTTAATCAGTTGCCTGCTTGGTTACTCATTTGTCGCTCTGACACTTGGTTAACCAGTTGTCGATGTTCGAAATTCAGTTATTGAGTTGCCTCCTTGGTTAATCATTTGTCGCTCTGACATTTGGTTAACCAGTTGTCGATGTTCGAAATTCAGTTAATGAGTTGCCTCCTTGGTTAATCATTTGTCGCTCTGGCTTTTGGTTAACCAGTTGTCGATGTTCAAAATTTCAGTTAATGAGTTGCCTCTTTGAAATTTCAGTTAATGAGTTGGCCCTTTGGTTACTCATTTGTCCCTGTGTCTTTTGGTTAACCAGTTGTCGATGTTCGAAATTCAGTTAATGAGTTGCCTCCTTGGTTAATCATTTGTCGCTCTGACTCTTGGTTACCCAGTTGTCGATGTTCGAAATTCAGTTAATGAGTTGCCTCCTTGGTTAATCATTTGTCGCTCTGACTTTTGGTTAACCAGTTGTCGATGTTCGAAATTCAGTTACTGAGTTGCCTCCTTGGTTAATCATTTGTCGCTCTGGCTTTTGGTTAACCAGTTGTCGATGTTCGAAATTCAGTTAATGAGTTGCCTCCTTGGTTAATCATTTGTCGCTCTGGCTTTTGGTTAACCAGTTGTCGATGTTCAAAATTTCAGTTAATGAGCTGCTCTTATGTTCTATGATTTCCGACCTTGACAACTCATTAACCAGTGTTTCAAACAATGCACCAGGCCATTTGACGACCCCAACTCGGTTCCACAAGCGGGAAAGCAGCACCCCCAAGCCCCGGTAAGGCGGCCGAATACATTCCCATCCTGAATTCCGTCCCAAATGTGAATGACAAGTTTTCAGTTAATCATTTGCCACCTTGGTTCATCATTTGCCACTCTGACTTTTGGTTTCCCAGTTGTCAGTTTTCACATTTCAGTTACTGAGTTGACTTTGTCTTTCTCACTCTGTGTATCTCTATCTTCTCTCTGTCTCTCTCAGTGTATGCGAGTGTCTGTGTGTGTTCCACTGCCGCCCGGCCAACCGGGTCCAAAGGCCCGCCACGTTACACACGAAAAACCCCGGTCTCGCTTCGGAGCGACGGGCACCCGGCTTCTCGGTGTCGGACCGACTCCGTTCAGATACCGCTGGATGCCCCTTGCCCCTGGCTTGCTCTGGCAGCCGGCGCGTGCAGGCCGCCCCCTGCCCCGCCGTCTCAGTGGTCGGAAAGCGGTCTCCAGCCAACGGCTGTACCTCGGCCGCGGAAAGAGGCAGCTACACAAGCGAGGCACTGCTCTGTGCGGCCCCGCCACCCCGTTCAGCTGCCGTTGTCCCCGACCGGATCGGACTTTCCTTCCCGAAGTTATCCCCGATAAGCTGCCGCTGACCGACGGCCCGTCAGCCGCTGCGGGACGGCGACACTTTCCCGAACTCGCCCGGGGCCACTTCGGCAATATAGTGTGCGCCGGAGCCGGGGCTTTCCAACGAGCCATCCCCGAACGAAATCGGACACGGGAGTCGGGAGCGACAGGCGTTCGACTGGTGCCGGGCAACCGGGTCCAAACGCCCGCCTTGTTAAACACACGTACACCCCAGGCTCGATTCGGAGCGACGGGCACCCGGCTTCCCGGTGTCGGACCGACTCCGTTCAGATACCGTTGGATGCCCCTTGCCCCTGGCTTGCTCTGGCAGCCGGCGCGTGCAGGCCGCCCCCCGCCCCGCCGTCTCAGTGGTCGGAAAGTGGTCTCCAGCCAACGGCTGTACCTCGGCCGGGGAAAGGGGCAGCTACACAAGCCAGGCACTGGTCTGTGCGGGCCCGCCACCCCGTTCGGCTGCCGTTGATCCGGACCGGATCGGACTTTCCCTCCCGAAGTTATGCCCGATAAGCTGCCGCTCACCGGCGGCCCGTCAGCCGCTGCGGGATGGCGACACTTTGCCGAACTTGCCGGGGTCCAGGCCGATAATATAGTGTGCGCCAGCGCCGGGGCTTTCCAACGAGCCCTCCCTGACCGAAATCGGACACGGGAGTCCAGAGCGATAGGCGTTCGACTGCCGGCCGGCCAAACACAGGCAATCCCCCGCCGTTGCGGACCCGCTCCAGGACAACCGGGTCCAAACGCCCGCCCTGTTACACGCACGAAAACACCGGGCTCGATTCGGAGCGACGGGCACCCGGCTTCCCGGTGTCGGACCGACTCCGTTCCGGTACCCTTGGATGCCCCTTGCCCCTGGCTTGCTAGGACAGCCGGCGCGTCAAGGTGGGCCCCCGCGGCTCCGGCTCAGCAGTCGGAAAGCGGTCTCCAGCCAACGGCTGTACCTCGGCCGGGGAAAGGGGCAGCTACACAAGCCCGCTACTGGTCTGTGCGGCCCCGCCACCCCGTTCAGTGGCAGTTGACCCCGACCGGATCGGACTTTCCTTCCCGAAGTTATCCCCGATAAGCTGCCGCTGACCGACGGGGCGGCAGCCGGTACGGGTCGCCGACACTTTCCCGAACTTGCCGGGATCCAGTCCGATAATATAGTGTGCGCCAGCGCCGGGGCTTTCCAATGAGCCCTCCCTGACCGAAATCGGACACGGGAGTCCGGAGCCAAAGGCGTTCGACTGCCGGCCGGCCAAACTCAGGCAACCTCCCGCCGTTGCGGACCCGCTCCCGGACAACCGGGTCCAAACGCCCGCCCTGTTACACGCACGAAAACACCGGGCTCGATTCGGAGCGACGGGCACCCGGCTTCCCGGTGTCGGACCGACTCCGTTCCGGTACCACTGGATGCCCCTTGCCCCTGGCTTGCTAGGACAGCCGGCGCGTCAAGGTGGGCCCCCGCGGCTCCGGCTCAGCAGTCGGAAAGCGGTCTCCAGCCAACGGCTGTACCTCGGCCGGGCCAAGCGGCAGCTGCACAAGCCCGCTACTGGTCTGTGCGGCCCCCCCACCCCGTTCAGTAGCAGTTCACCCCAACCGGATCGGACTTTCCGTCCCGAAGTTATCCCCGATAAGCTGCCGCTGACCGACGGGGCGGCAGCCGCTACGGGACTGCGACACTTTCCCGAACTTGCCGGGGTCCAGGCCGATAATATAGTGTGCGC
>NW_028226568.1:0-32610 GCF_052327205.1 Somniosus microcephalus
TCCTGTCCATTCTACTATCGGGTCTCTCTATCAGTGAACCACACAGCTGTCCTGTCCATTCTACTATCGGGTCTCTCTATCATTGAACCACACAGCTGTCCTGTCCATTCTACTATCGAGTCTCTCTATCATTGAACCACACAGCTGTCCTGTCCATTCTACTATCGAGTCTCTCTATCAGTGAACCACACAGCTGTCCTGTCCATTCTGCTATCGAGTCTCTCTATCATTGAACCACACAGCTGTCCTGTCCATTCTACTATCGGGTCTCTCTATCATTGAACCACACAGCTGTCCTGTCCATTCTACTATCGGGTCTCTCTATCAGTGTACCACACAGCTGTCCTGTCCATTCTACTATCGAGTGTCTCTCTCATTGAACCACACATCTGTCCTGTCCATTCTACTATCGAGTCTCTCTCTCATTGAACCACACAGCTGTCCTGTCCATTCTACTATCGGGTCTCTCTATCAGTAAACCACACAGCTGTCCTGTCCATTCTCCTATCGGGTCTCTCTATCATTGAACCACACATCTGTCCTGTCCATTCTACTATCGAGTCTCTCTATCATTGAACCACACAGCTGTCCTGTCCATTCTACTATCGGGTCTCTCTATCAGTGTACCACACAGCTGTCCTGTCCATTCTACTATCGAGTCTCTCTATCATTGAACCACACATCTGTCCTGTCCATTCTACTATCGAGTCTCTCTCTCATTGAACCACACAGCTGTCCTGTCCATTCTACTATCGGGTCTCTCTATCAGTGAACCACACAGCTGTCCTGTCCATTCTACTATCGGGTCTCTCTATCATTGAACCACACAGCTGTCCTGTCCATTCTACTATCGAGTCTCTCTATCAGTGAACCGCACAGCTGTCCTGTCCATTCTACTATCGGGTCTCTCTATCATTGAACCACACAGCTGTCCTGTCCATTCTACTATCGAGTCTCTCTATCATTGAAGCACACAGCTGTCCTGTCCATTCTACTATCGAGTCTCTCTATCATTGAAACACACAGCTGTCCTGTCCATTCTACTATCGAGTCTCGCTATCAGTGAACCACACAGCTGTCCTGTCCATTCTACTTTCGGGTCTCTCTATCAGTGAACCACACAGCTGTCCTGTCCATTCTACTATCGAGTCTCTCTATCATTGAACCACACAGCTGTCCTGTCCATTCTACTATCGGGTCTCTCTATCAGTGAACCACACAGCTGTCCTGTCCATTCTACTATCGAGTCTCTCTCTCATTGAACCACACATCTGTCCTGTCCATTCTACTATCGAGTCTCTCCCTCATTGAACCACACAGCTGTCCTGTCCATTCTACTATCGAGTCTCTCTATCGGTGAACCACACAGCTGTCCTGTCCATTCTACTATCGGGTCTCTCTATCGGTGAACCACACAGCTGTCCTGTCCATTCTACTATCGGGTCTCTCTATCATTGAACCACACAGCTGTCCTGTCCATTCTACTATCGGGTCTCTCTATCAGTGAACCACACAGCTGTCCTGTCCATTCTACTATCGGGTCTCTCTATCAGTGAACCACACAGCTGTCCTGTCCATTCTACTATCGAGTCTCTCTATCATTGAACCACACAGCTGTCCTGTCCATTCTACTATCGAGTCTCTCTATCATTGAACCACACAGCTGTCCTGTCCATTCTACTATCGAGTCTCTCTATCATTGAACCACACAGCTGTCCTGTCCATTCTACTATCGGGTCTCTCTATCATTGAACCACACAGCTGTCCTGTCCATTCTACTATCGAGTCTCTCTATCAGTGAACCACACATCTGTCCTGTCCATTCTACTATCGGGTCTCTCTATCATTGAACCACACATCTGTCCTGTCCATTCTACTATCGGGTCTCTCTATCATTGAACCACACAGCTGTCCTGTCCATTCTACTATCGAGTCTCTCTATCATTGAACCACACAGCTGTCCTGTCCATTCTACTATCGGGTCTCTCTATCATTGAACCACACAGCTCTCCTGTCCATTCTACTATCGAGTCTCTCTATCATTGAACCACACATCTGTCCTGTCCATTCTACTATCGAGTCTCTCTATCAGTGAACCACACAGCTGTCCTGTCCATTCTACTATCGAGTCTCTCTATCATTGAACCACACATCTGTCCTGTCCATTCTACTATCGAGTCTCTCTATCATTGAAGCACACAGCTGTCCTGTCCATTCTACTATCGAGTCTCTCTATCATTGAACCACACAGCTGTCCTGTCCATTCTACTATCGAGCCTCTCTATCATTGAACCACGCAGCTGTCCTGTCCATTCTACTATCGAGTCTCTCTATCATTGAACCACACAGCTGTCCTGTCCATTCTACTATCGGGTCTCTCTATCAGTGAACCACACAGCTGTCCTGTCCATTCTACTATCGAGTCTCTCTGTCATTGAACCACACATCTGTCCTGTCCATTCTACTATCGAGTCTCTCTATCATTGAACCACACAGCTGTCCTGTCCATTCTACTATCGGGTCTCTCTATCAGTGTACCACACAGCTGTCCTGTCCATTCTACTATCGAGTCTCTCTATCATTGAACCACACATCTGTCCTGTCCATTCTACTATCGAGTCTCTCTCTCATTGAACCACACAGCTGTCCTGTCCATTCTACTATCGGGTCTCTCTATCAGTGAACCACACAGCTGTCCTGTCCATTCTACTATCGGGTCTCTCTATCATTGAACCACACAGCTGTCCTGTCCATTCTACTATCGAGTCTCTCTATCATTGAACCACACAGCTGTCCTGTCCATTCTACTATCGAGTCTCTCTATCAGTGAACCACACAGCTGTCCTGTCCATTCTGCTATCGAGTCTCTCTATCATTGAACCACACAGCTGTCCTGTCCATTCTACTATCGGGTCTCTCTATCATTGAACCACACAGCTGTCCTGTCCATTCTACTATCGGGTCTCTCTATCAGTGTACCACACAGCTGTCCTGTCCATTCTACTATCGAGTGTCTCTCTCATTGAACCACACATCTGTCCTGTCCATTCTACTATCGAGTCTCTCTCTCATTGAACCACACAGCTGTCCTGTCCATTCTACTATCGGGTCTCTCTATCAGTAAACCACACAGCTGTCCTGTCCATTCTCCTATCGGGTCTCTCTATCATTGAACCACACATCTGTCCTGTCCATTCTACTATCGAGTCTCTCTATCATTGAACCACACAGCTGTCCTGTCCATTCTACTATCGGGTCTCTCTATCAGTGTACCACACAGCTGTCCTGTCCATTCTACTATCGAGTCTCTCTATCATTGAACCACACATCTGTCCTGTCCATTCTACTATCGAGTCTCTCTCTCATTGAACCACACAGCTGTCCTGTCCATTCTACTATCGGGTCTCTCTATCAGTGAACCACACAGCTGTCCTGTCCATTCTACTATCGGGTCTCTCTATCATTGAACCACACAGCTGTCCTGTCCATTCTACTATCGAGTCTCTCTATCAGTGAACCGCACAGCTGTCCTGTCCATTCTACTATCGGGTCTCTCTATCATTGAACCACACAGCTGTCCTGTCCATTCTACTATCGAGTCTCTCTATCATTGAAGCACACAGCTGTCCTGTCCATTCTACTATCGAGTCTCTCTATCATTGAAACACACAGCTGTCCTGTCCATTCTACTATCGAGTCTCGCTATCAGTGAACCACACAGCTGTCCTGTCCATTCTACTTTCGGGTCTCTCTATCAGTGAACCACACAGCTGTCCTGTCCATTCTACTATCGAGTCTCTCTATCATTGAACCACACAGCTGTCCTGTCCATTCTACTATCGGGTCTCTCTATCAGTGAACCACACAGCTGTCCTGTCCATTCTACTATCGAGTCTCTCTCTCATTGAACCACACATCTGTCCTGTCCATTCTACTATCGAGTCTCTCCCTCATTGAACCACACAGCTGTCCTGTCCATTCTACTATCGAGTCTCTCTATCGGTGAACCACACAGCTGTCCTGTCCATTCTACTATCGGGTCTCTCTATCGGTGAACCACACAGCTGTCCTGTCCATTCTACTATCGGGTCTCTCTATCATTGAACCACACAGCTGTCCTGTCCATTCTACTATCGGGTCTCTCTATCAGTGAACCACACAGCTGTCCTGTCCATTCTACTATCGGGTCTCTCTATCAGTGAACCACACAGCTGTCCTGTCCATTCTACTATCGAGTCTCTCTATCATTGAACCACACAGCTGTCCTGTCCATTCTACTATCGAGTCTCTCTATCATTGAACCACACAGCTGTCCTGTCCATTCTACTATCGAGTCTCTCTATCATTGAACCACACAGCTGTCCTGTCCATTCTACTATCGGGTCTCTCTATCATTGAACCACACAGCTGTCCTGTCCATTCTACTATCGAGTCTCTCTATCAGTGAACCACACATCTGTCCTGTCCATTCTACTATCGGGTCTCTCTATCATTGAACCACACATCTGTCCTGTCCATTCTACTATCGGGTCTCTCTATCATTGAACCACACAGCTGTCCTGTCCATTCTACTATCGAGTCTCTCTATCATTGAACCACACAGCTGTCCTGTCCATTCTACTATCGGGTCTCTCTATCATTGAACCACACAGCTCTCCTGTCCATTCTACTATCGAGTCTCTCTATCATTGAACCACACATCTGTCCTGTCCATTCTACTATCGAGTCTCTCTATCAGTGAACCACACAGCTGTCCTGTCCATTCTACTATCGAGTCTCTCTATCATTGAACCACACATCTGTCCTGTCCATTCTACTATCGAGTCTCTCTATCATTGAAGCACACAGCTGTCCTGTCCATTCTACTATCGAGTCTCTCTATCATTGAACCACACAGCTGTCCTGTCCATTCTACTATCGAGCCTCTCTATCATTGAACCACGCAGCTGTCCTGTCCATTCTACTATCGAGTCTCTCTATCATTGAACCACACAGCTGTCCTGTCCATTCTACTATCGGGTCTCTCTATCAGTGAACCACACAGCTGTCCTGTCCATTCTACTATCGAGTCTCTCTATCATTGAACCACACATCTGTCCTGTCCATTCTACTATCGAGTCTCTCTATCATTGAACCACACAGCTGTCCTGTCCATTCTACTATCGGGTCTCTCTATCAGTGTACCACACAGCTGTCCTGTCCATTCTACTATCGAGTCTCTCTATCATTGAACCACACATCTGTCCTGTCCATTCTACTATCGAGTCTCTCTCTCATTGAACCACACAGCTGTCCTGTCCATTCTACTATCGGGTCTCTCTATCAGTGAACCACACAGCTGTCCTGTCCATTCTACTATCGGGTCTCTCTATCATTGAACCACACAGCTGTCCTGTCCATTCTACTATCGAGTCTCTCTATCATTGAACCACACAGCTGTCCTGTCCATTCTACTATCGAGTCTCTCTATCAGTGAACCACACAGCTGTCCTGTCCATTCTGCTATCGAGTCTCTCTATCATTGAACCACACAGCTGTCCTGTCCATTCTACTATCGGGTCTCTCTATCATTGAACCACACAGCTGTCCTGTCCATTCTACTATCGGGTCTCTCTATCAGTGTACCACACAGCTGTCCTGTCCATTCTACTATCGAGTGTCTCTCTCATTGAACCACACATCTGTCCTGTCCATTCTACTATCGAGTCTCTCTCTCATTGAACCACACAGCTGTCCTGTCCATTCTACTATCGGGTCTCTCTATCAGTAAACCACACAGCTGTCCTGTCCATTCTCCTATCGGGTCTCTCTATCATTGAACCACACATCTGTCCTGTCCATTCTACTATCGAGTCTCTCTATCATTGAACCACACAGCTGTCCTGTCCATTCTACTATCGGGTCTCTCTATCAGTGTACCACACAGCTGTCCTGTCCATTCTACTATCGAGTCTCTCTATCATTGAACCACACATCTGTCCTGTCCATTCTACTATCGAGTCTCTCTCTCATTGAACCACACAGCTGTCCTGTCCATTCTACTATCGGGTCTCTCTATCAGTGAACCACACAGCTGTCCTGTCCATTCTACTATCGGGTCTCTCTATCATTGAACCACACAGCTGTCCTGTCCATTCTACTATCGGGTCTCTCTATCAGTGAACCACACAGCTGTCCTGTCCATTCTACTATCGGGTCTCTCTATCATTGAACCACACAGCTCTCCTGTCCATTCTACTATCGAGTCTCTCTATCATTGAACCACACATCTGTCCTGTCCATTCTACTATCGAGTCTCTCTATCAGTGAACCACACAGCTGTCCTGTCCATTCTACTATCGAGTCTCTCTATCATTGAACCACACATCTGTCCTGTCCATTCTACTATCGAGTCTCTCTATCATTGAACCACACAGCTGTCCTGTCCATTCTACTATCGAGTCTCTCTATCATTGAACCACACAGCTGTCCTGTCCATTCTACTATCGAGCCTCTCTATCATTGAACCACACAGCTGTCCTGTCCATTCTACTATCGAGTCTCTCTATCATTGAACCACACAGCTGTCCTGTCCATTCTACTATCGGCTCTCTCTATCATTGAACCACACAGCTGTCCTGTCCATTCTACTATTGGGTCTCTCTATCATTGAACCACACATCTGTCCTGTCCATTCTACTATCGGGTCTCTCTATCATTGAACCACACATCTGTCCTGTCCATTCTACTATCGGGTCTCTCTATCAGTGAACCACACAGCTGTCCTGTCCATTCTACTATCGAGTCTCTCTATCATTGAACCACACAGCTGTCCTGTCCATTCTACTATCGAGTCTCTCTATCATTGAACCACACAGCTGTCCTGTCCATTCTACTATCGAGTCTCTCTATCATTGAACCACACAGCTGTCCTGTCCATTCTACTATCGGGTCTCTCTATCATTGAACCACACAGCTGTCCTGTCCATTCTACTATCGGGTCTCTCTATCATTGAACCACACAGCTGTCCTGTCCATTCTACTATCGAGTCTCTCTATCATTGAACCACACAGCTGTCCTGTCCATTCTACTATCGAGTCTCTCTATCATTGAACCACACAGCTGTCCTGTCCATTCTACTATCGAGTCTCTCTATCATTGAACCACACAGCTGTCCTGTCCATTCTACTATCGAGTCTCTCTATCAGTGAACCACACAGCTGTCCTGTCCATTCTACTATCGAGTCTCTCTATCATTGAACCACACAGCTGTCCTGTCCATTCTACTATCGGGTCTCTCTATCATTGAACCACACATCTGTCCTGTCCATTCTACTATCGGGTCTCTCTATCATTGAACCACACAGCTGTCCTGTCCATTCTACTATCGAGTCTCTCTATCATTGAACCACACATCTGTCCTGTCCATTCTACTATCGAGTCTCTCTATCATTGAACCACACAGCTGTCCTGTCCATTCTACTATCGGGTCTCTCTATCAGTGTACCACACAGCTGTCCTGTCCATTCTACTATCGAGTCTCTCTATCATTGAACCACACATCTGTCCTGTCCATTCTACTATCGAGTCTCTCTCTCATTGAACCACACAGCTGTCCTGTCCATTCTACTATCGGGTCTCTCTATCAGTGAACCACACAGCTGTCCTGTCCATTCTACTATCGGGTCTCTCTATCATTGAACCACACAGCTGTCCTGTCCATTCTACTATCGGGTCTCTCTATCAGTGAACCACACAGCTGTCCTGTCCATTCTACTATCGAGTCTCTCTATCATTGAACCACACAGCTGTCCTGTCCATTCTACTATCGGGTCTCTCTATCATTGAACCACACAGCTCTCCTGTCCATTCTACTATCGAGTCTCTCTATCATTGAACCACACATCTGTCCTGTCCATTCTACTATCGAGTCTCTCTATCAGTGAACCACACAGCTGTCCTGTCCATTCTACTATCGAGTCTCTCTATCATTGAACCACACATCTGTCCTGTCCATTCTACTATCGAGTCTCTCTATCATTGAACCACACAGCTGTCCTGTCCATTCTACTATCGAGTCTCTCTATCATTGAACCACACAGCTGTCCTGTCCATTCTACTATCGAGCCTCTCTATCATTGAACCACACAGCTGTCCTGTCCATTCTACTATCGAGTCTCTCTATCATTGAACCACACAGCTGTCCTGTCCATTCTACTATCGAGTCTCTCTATCATTGAACCACACAGCTGTCCTGTCCATTCTACTATTGGGTCTCTCTATCATTGAACCACACATCTGTCCTGTCCATTCTACTATCGGGTCTCTCTATCATTGAACCACACATCTGTCCTGTCCATTCTACTATCGGGTCTCTCTATCAGTGAACCACACAGCTGTCCTGTCCATTCTACTATCGAGTCTCTCTATCATTGAACCACACAGCTGTCCTGTCCATTCTACTATCGAGTCTCTCTATCATTGAACCACACAGCTGTCCTGTCCATTCTACTATCGAGTCTCTCTATCATTGAACCACACAGCTGTCCTGTCCATTCTACTATCGGGTCTCTCTATCATTGAACCACACAGCTGTCCTGTCCATTCTACTATCGGGTCTCTCTATCATTGAACCACACAGCTGTCCTGTCCATTCTACTATCGAGTCTCTCTATCATTGAACCACACAGCTGTCCTGTCCATTCTACTATCGAGTCTCTCTATCATTGAACCACACAGCTGTCCTGTCCATTCTACTATCGAGTCTCTCTATCATTGAACCACACAGCTGTCCTGTCCATTCTACTATCGAGTCTCTCTATCAGTGAACCACACAGCTGTCCTGTCCATTCTGCTATCGAGTCTCTCTATCATTGAACCACACAGCTGTCCTGTCCATTCTACTATCGGGTCTCTCTATCATTGAACCACACAGCTGTCCTGTCCATTCTACTATCGGGTCTCTCTATCAGTGTACCACACAGCTGTCCTGTCCATTCTACTATCGAGTCTCTCTATCAGTGAACCACACAGCTGTCCTGTCCATTCTGCTATCGAGTCTCTCTATCATTGAACCACACAGCTGTCCTGTCCATTCTACTATCGGGTCTCTCTATCATTGAACCACACAGCTGTCCTGTCCATTCTACTATCGGGTCTCTCTATCATTGAACCACACAGCTGTCCTGTCCATTCTACTATTGGGTCTCTCTATCATTGAACCACACATCTGTCCTGTCCATTCTACTATCGGGTCTCTCTATCATTGAACCACACATCTGTCCTGTCCATTCTACTATCGGGTCTCTCTATCATTGAACCACACATCTGTCCTGTCCATTCTACTATCGGGTCTCTCTATCATTGAACCACACATCTGTCCTGTCCATTCTACTATCGGGTCTCTCTATCAGTGAACCACACAGCTGTCCTGTCCATTCTACTATCGAGTCTCTCTATCATTGAACCACACAGCTGTCCTGTCCATTCTACTATCGAGTCTCTCTATCATTGAACCACACAGCTGTCCTGTCCATTCTACTATCGGGTCTCTCTATCATTGAACCACACAGCTGTCCTGTCCATTCTACTATCGAGTCTCTCTATCAGTGAACCGCACAGCTGTCCTGTCCATTCTACTATCGGGTCTCTCTATCATTGAACCACACAGCTGTCCTGTCCATTCTACTATCGAGTCTCTCTATCATTGAAGCACACAGCTGTCCTGTCCATTCTACTATCGAGTCTCTCTATCATTGAAACACACAGCTGTCCTGTCCATTCTACTTTCGGGTCTCTCTATCAGTGAACCACACAGCTGTCCTGTCCATTCTACTATCGAGTCTCTCTATCATTGAACCACACAGCTGTCCTGTCCATTCTACTATCGGGTCTCTCTATCAGTGAACCACACAGCTGTCCTGTCCATTCTACTATCGAGTCTCTCTATCATTGAACCACACATCTGTCCTGTCCATTCTACTATCGAGTCTCTCTATCATTGAACCACACTTCTGTCCTGTCCATTCTACAATCGAGTCTCTCTATCATTGAACCACACAGCTGTCCTGTCCATTCTACTATCGGGTCTCTCTATCAGTGAACCACACAGCTGTCCTGTCCATTCTACTATCGGGTCTCTCTATCAGTGAACCACACATCTGTCCTGTCCATTCTACTATCGAGTCTCTCTCTCATTGAACCACACAGCTGTCCTGTCCATTCTACTATCGGGTCTCTCTATCAGTGAACCACACAGCTGTCCTGTCCATTCTACTATCGGGTCTCTCTATCATTGAACCACACAGCTGTCCTGTCCATTCTACTATCGGGTCTCTCTATCAGTGAACCACACAGCTGTCCTGTCCATTCTACTATCGGGTCTCTCTATCATTGAACCACACAGCTCTCCTGTCCATTCTACTATCGAGTCTCTCTATCATTGAACCACACATCTGTCCTGTCCATTCTACTATCGAGTCTCTCTATCAGTGAACCACACAGCTGTCCTGTCCATTCTACTATCGAGTCTCTCTATCATTGAACCACACATCTGTCCTGTCCATTCTACTATCGAGTCTCTCTATCATTGAACCACACAGCTGTCCTGTCCATTCTACTATCGAGTCTCTCTATCATTGAACCACACAGCTGTCCTGTCCATTCTACTATCGAGCCTCTCTATCATTGAACCGCACAGCTGTCCTGTCCATTCTACTATCGAGTCTCTCTATCATTGAACCACACAGCTGTCCTGTCCATTCTACTATCGGGTCTCTCTATCATTGAACCACACAGCTGTCCTGTCCATTCTACTATTGGGTCTCTCTATCATTGAACCACACATCTGTCCTGTCCATTCTACTATCGGGTCTCTCTATCATTGAACCACACATCTGTCCTGTCCATTCTACTATCGGGTCTCTCTATCAGTGAACCACACAGCTGTCCTGTCCATTCTACTATCGAGTCTCTCTATCATTGAACCACACAGCTGTCCTGTCCATTCTACCATCGAGTCTCTCTATCATTGAACCACACAGCTGTCCTGTCCATTCTACTATCGAGTCTCTCTATCATTGAACCACACAGCTGTCCTGTCCATTCTACTATCGGGTCTCTCTATCATTGAACCACACAGCTGTCCTGTCCATTCTACTATCGGGTCTCTCTATCATTGAACCACACAGCTGTCCTGTCCATTCTACTATCGAGTCTCTCTATCATTGAACCACACAGCTGTCCTGTCCATTCTACTATCGAGTCTCTCTATCATTGAACCACACAGCTGTCCTGTCCATTCTACTATCGAGTCTCTCTATCATTGAACCACACAGCTGTCCTGTCCATTCTACTATCGAGTCTCTCTATCAGTGAACCACACAGCTGTCCTGTCCATTCTACTATCGAGTCTCTCTATCATTGAACCACACATCTGTCCTGTCCATTCTACTATCGAGTCTCTCTATCATTGAAGCACACAGCTGTCCTGTCCATTCTACTATCGAGTCTCTCTATCATTGAACCACACAGCTGTCCTGTCCATTCTACTATCGAGCCTCTCTATCATTGAACCACGCAGCTGTCCTGTCCATTCTACTATCGAGTCTCTCTATCATTGAACCACACAGCTGTCCTGTCCATTCTACTATCGGGTCTCTCTATCAGTGAACCACACAGCTGTCCTGTCCATTCTACTATCGAGTCTCTCTATCATTGAACCACACATCTGTCCTGTCCATTCTACTATCGAGTCTCTCTATCATTGAACCACACAGCTGTCCTGTCCATTCTACTATCGGGTCTCTCTATCAGTGTACCACACAGCTGTCCTGTCCATTCTACTATCGAGTCTCTCTATCATTGAACCACACATCTGTCCTGTCCATTCTACTATCGAGTCTCTCTCTCATTGAACCACACAGCTGTCCTGTCCATTCTACTATCGGGTCTCTCTATCAGTGAACCACACAGCTGTCCTGTCCATTCTACTATCGGGTCTCTCTATCATTGAACCACACAGCTGTCCTGTCCATTCTACTATCGAGTCTCTCTATCATTGAACCACACAGCTGTCCTGTCCATTCTACTATCGAGTCTCTCTATCAGTGAACCACACAGCTGTCCTGTCCATTCTGCTATCGAGTCTCTCTATCATTGAACCACACAGCTGTCCTGTCCATTCTACTATCGGGTCTCTCTATCATTGAACCACACAGCTGTCCTGTCCATTCTACTATCGGGTCTCTCTATCAGTGTACCACACAGCTGTCCTGTCCATTCTACTATCGAGTGTCTCTCTCATTGAACCACACATCTGTCCTGTCCATTCTACTATCGAGTCTCTCTCTCATTGAACCACACAGCTGTCCTGTCCATTCTACTATCGGGTCTCTCTATCAGTAAACCACACAGCTGTCCTGTCCATTCTCCTATCGGGTCTCTCTATCATTGAACCACACATCTGTCCTGTCCATTCTACTATCGAGTCTCTCTATCATTGAACCACACAGCTGTCCTGTCCATTCTACTATCGGGTCTCTCTATCAGTGTACCACACAGCTGTCCTGTCCATTCTACTATCGAGTCTCTCTATCATTGAACCACACATCTGTCCTGTCCATTCTACTATCGAGTCTCTCTCTCATTGAACCACACAGCTGTCCTGTCGATTCTACTATCGGGTCTCTCTATCAGTGAACCACACAGCTGTCCTGTCCATTCTACTATCGGGTCTCTCTATCATTGAACCACACAGCTGTCCTGTCCATTCTACTATCGAGTCTCTCTATCAGTGAACCGCACAGCTGTCCTGTCCATTCTACTATCGGGTCTCTCTATCATTGAACCACACAGCTGTCCTGTCCATTCTACTATCGAGTCTCTCTATCATTGAAGCACACAGCTGTCCTGTCCATTCTACTATCGAGTCTCTCTATCATTGAAACACACAGCTGTCCTGTCCATTCTACTATCGAGTCTCGCTATCAGTGAACCACACAGCTGTCCTGTCCATTCTACTTTCGGGTCTCTCTATCAGTGAACCACACAGCTGTCCTGTCCATTCTACTATCGAGTCTCTCTATCATTGAACCACACAGCTGTCCTGTCCATTCTACTATCGGGTCTCTCTATCAGTGAACCACACAGCTGTCCTGTCCATTCTACTATCGAGTCTCTCTCTCATTGAACCACACATCTGTCCTGTCCATTCTACTATCGAGTCTCTCCCTCATTGAACCACACAGCTGTCCTGTCCATTCTACTATCGGGTCTCTCTATCGGTGAACCACACAGCTGTCCTGTCCATTCTACTATCGGGTCTCTCTATCATTGAACCACACAGCTGTCCTGTCCATTCTACTATCGGGTCTCTCTATCAGTGAACCACACAGCTGTCCTGTCCATTCTACTATCGGGTCTCTCTATCAGTGAACCACACAGCTGTCCTGTCCATTCTACTATCGAGTCTCTCTATCATTGAACCACACAGCTGTCCTGTCCATTCTACTATCGAGTCTCTCTATCATTGAACCACACAGCTGTCCTGTCCATTCTACTATCGAGTCTCTCTATCATTGAACCACACAGCTGTCCTGTCCATTCTACTATCGGGTCTCTCTATCATTGAACCACACAGCTGTCCTGTCCATTCTACTATCGAGTCTCTCTATCAGTGAACCACACATCTGTCCTGTCCATTCTACTATCGGGTCTCTCTATCATTGAACCACACATCTGTCCTGTCCATTCTACTATCGGGTCTCTCTATCATTGAACCACACAGCTGTCCTGTCCATTCTACTATCGAGTCTCTCTATCATTGAACCACACAGCTGTCCTGTCCATTCTACTATCGGGTCTCTCTATCATTGAACCACACAGCTCTCCTGTCCATTCTACTATCGAGTCTCTCTATCATTGAACCACACATCTGTCCTGTCCATTCTACTATCGAGTCTCTCTATCAGTGAACCACACAGCTGTCCTGTCCATTCTACTATCGAGTCTCTCTATCATTGAACCACACATCTGTCCTGTCCATTCTACTATCGAGTCTCTCTATCATTGAAGCACACAGCTGTCCTGTCCATTCTACTATCGAGTCTCTCTATCATTGAACCACACAGCTGTCCTGTCCATTCTACTATCGAGCCTCTCTATCATTGAACCACGCAGCTGTCCTGTCCATTCTACTATCGAGTCTCTCTATCATTGAACCACACAGCTGTCCTGTCCATTCTACTATCGGGTCTCTCTATCAGTGAACCACACAGCTGTCCTGTCCATTCTACTATCGAGTCTCTCTATCATTGAACCACACATCTGTCCTGTCCATTCTACTATCGAGTCTCTCTATCATTGAACCACACAGCTGTCCTGTCCATTCTACTATCGGGTCTCTCTATCAGTGTACCACACAGCTGTCCTGTCCATTCTACTATCGAGTCTCTCTATCATTGAACCACACATCTGTCCTGTCCATTCTACTATCGAGTCTCTCTCTCATTGAACCACACAGCTGTCCTGTCCATTCTACTATCGGGTCTCTCTATCAGTGAACCACACAGCTGTCCTGTCCATTCTACTATCGGGTCTCTCTATCATTGAACCACACAGCTGTCCTGTCCATTCTACTATCGAGTCTCTCTATCATTGAACCACACAGCTGTCCTGTCCATTCTACTATCGAGTCTCTCTATCAGTGAACCACACAGCTGTCCTGTCCATTCTGCTATCGAGTCTCTCTATCATTGAACCACACAGCTGTCCTGTCCATTCTACTATCGGGTCTCTCTATCATTGAACCACACAGCTGTCCTGTCCATTCTACTATCGGGTCTCTCTATCAGTGTACCACACAGCTGTCCTGTCCATTCTACTATCGAGTGTCTCTCTCATTGAACCACACATCTGTCCTGTCCATTCTACTATCGAGTCTCTCTCTCATTGAACCACACAGCTGTCCTGTCCATTCTACTATCGGGTCTCTCTATCAGTAAACCACACAGCTGTCCTGTCCATTCTCCTATCGGGTCTCTCTATCATTGAACCACACATCTGTCCTGTCCATTCTACTATCGAGTCTCTCTATCATTGAACCACACAGCTGTCCTGTCCATTCTACTATCGGGTCTCTCTATCAGTGTACCACACAGCTGTCCTGTCCATTCTACTATCGAGTCTCTCTATCATTGAACCACACATCTGTCCTGTCCATTCTACTATCGAGTCTCTCTCTCATTGAACCACACAGCTGTCCTGTCCATTCTACTATCGGGTCTCTCTATCAGTGAACCACACAGCTGTCCTGTCCATTCTACTATCGGGTCTCTCTATCATTGAACCACACAGCTGTCCTGTCCATTCTACTATCGGGTCTCTCTATCAGTGAACCACACAGCTGTCCTGTCCATTCTACTATCGGGTCTCTCTATCATTGAACCACACAGCTCTCCTGTCCATTCTACTATCGAGTCTCTCTATCATTGAACCACACATCTGTCCTGTCCATTCTACTATCGAGTCTCTCTATCAGTGAACCACACAGCTGTCCTGTCCATTCTACTATCGAGTCTCTCTATCATTGAACCACACATCTGTCCTGTCCATTCTACTATCGAGTCTCTCTATCATTGAACCACACAGCTGTCCTGTCCATTCTACTATCGAGTCTCTCTATCATTGAACCACACAGCTGTCCTGTCCATTCTACTATCGAGCCTCTCTATCATTGAACCACACAGCTGTCCTGTCCATTCTACTATCGAGTCTCTCTATCATTGAACCACACAGCTGTCCTGTCCATTCTACTATCGGCTCTCTCTATCATTGAACCACACAGCTGTCCTGTCCATTCTACTATTGGGTCTCTCTATCATTGAACCACACATCTGTCCTGTCCATTCTACTATCGGGTCTCTCTATCATTGAACCACACATCTGTCCTGTCCATTCTACTATCGGGTCTCTCTATCAGTGAACCACACAGCTGTCCTGTCCATTCTACTATCGAGTCTCTCTATCATTGAACCACACAGCTGTCCTGTCCATTCTACTATCGAGTCTCTCTATCATTGAACCACACAGCTGTCCTGTCCATTCTACTATCGAGTCTCTCTATCATTGAACCACACAGCTGTCCTGTCCATTCTACTATCGGGTCTCTCTATCATTGAACCACACAGCTGTCCTGTCCATTCTACTATCGGGTCTCTCTATCATTGAACCACACAGCTGTCCTGTCCATTCTACTATCGAGTCTCTCTATCATTGAACCACACAGCTGTCCTGTCCATTCTACTATCGAGTCTCTCTATCATTGAACCACACAGCTGTCCTGTCCATTCTACTATCGAGTCTCTCTATCATTGAACCACACAGCTGTCCTGTCCATTCTACTATCGAGTCTCTCTATCAGTGAACCACACAGCTGTCCTGTCCATTCTACTATCGAGTCTCTCTATCATTGAACCACACAGCTGTCCTGTCCATTCTACTATCGGGTCTCTCTATCATTGAACCACACATCTGTCCTGTCCATTCTACTATCGGGTCTCTCTATCATTGAACCACACAGCTGTCCTGTCCATTCTACTATCGAGTCTCTCTATCATTGAACCACACATCTGTCCTGTCCATTCTACTATCGAGTCTCTCTATCATTGAACCACACAGCTGTCCTGTCCATTCTACTATCGGGTCTCTCTATCAGTGTACCACACAGCTGTCCTGTCCATTCTACTATCGAGTCTCTCTATCATTGAACCACACATCTGTCCTGTCCATTCTACTATCGAGTCTCTCTCTCATTGAACCACACAGCTGTCCTGTCCATTCTACTATCGGGTCTCTCTATCAGTGAACCACACAGCTGTCCTGTCCATTCTACTATCGGGTCTCTCTATCATTGAACCACACAGCTGTCCTGTCCATTCTACTATCGGGTCTCTCTATCAGTGAACCACACAGCTGTCCTGTCCATTCTACTATCGGGTCTCTCTATCATTGAACCACACAGCTCTCCTGTCCATTCTACTATCGAGTCTCTCTATCATTGAACCACACATCTGTCCTGTCCATTCTACTATCGAGTCTCTCTATCAGTGAACCACACAGCTGTCCTGTCCATTCTACTATCGAGTCTCTCTATCATTGAACCACACATCTGTCCTGTCCATTCTACTATCGAGTCTCTCTATCATTGAACCACACAGCTGTCCTGTCCATTCTACTATCGAGTCTCTCTATCATTGAACCACACAGCTGTCCTGTCCATTCTACTATCGAGCCTCTCTATCATTGAACCACACAGCTGTCCTGTCCATTCTACTATCGAGTCTCTCTATCATTGAACCACACAGCTGTCCTGTCCATTCTACTATCGAGTCTCTCTATCATTGAACCACACAGCTGTCCTGTCCATTCTACTATTGGGTCTCTCTATCATTGAACCACACATCTGTCCTGTCCATTCTACTATCGGGTCTCTCTATCATTGAACCACACATCTGTCCTGTCCATTCTACTATCGGGTCTCTCTATCAGTGAACCACACAGCTGTCCTGTCCATTCTACTATCGAGTCTCTCTATCATTGAACCACGCAGCTGTCCTGTCCATTCTACTATCGAGTCTCTCTATCATTGAACCACACAGCTGTCCTGTCCATTCTACTATCGAGTCTCTCTATCATTGAACCACACAGCTGTCCTGTCCATTCTACTATCGGGTCTCTCTATCATTGAACCACACAGCTGTCCTGTCCATTCTACTATCGGGTCTCTCTATCATTGAACCACACAGCTGTCCTGTCCATTCTACTATCGAGTCTCTCTATCATTGAACCACACAGCTGTCCTGTCCATTCTACTATCGAGTCTCTCTATCATTGAACCACACAGCTGTCCTGTCCATTCTACTATCGAGTCTCTCTATCATTGAACCACACAGCTGTCCTGTCCATTCTACTATCGAGTCTCTCTATCAGTGAACCACACAGCTGTCCTGTCCATTCTGCTATCGAGTCTCTCTATCATTGAACCACACAGCTGTCCTGTCCATTCTACTATCGGGTCTCTCTATCATTGAACCACACAGCTGTCCTGTCCATTCTACTATCGGGTCTCTCTATCAGTGTACCACACAGCTGTCCTGTCCATTCTACTATCGAGTCTCTCTATCAGTGAACCACACAGCTGTCCTGTCCATTCTGCTATCGAGTCTCTCTATCATTGAACCACACAGCTGTCCTGTCCATTCTACTATCGGGTCTCTCTATCATTGAACCACACAGCTGTCCTGTCCATTCTACTATCGGGTCTCTCTATCATTGAACCACACAGCTGTCCTGTCCATTCTACTATTGGGTCTCTCTATCATTGAACCACACATCTGTCCTGTCCATTCTACTATCGGGTCTCTCTATCATTGAACCACACATCTGTCCTGTCCATTCTACTATCGGGTCTCTCTATCATTGAACCACACATCTGTCCTGTCCATTCTACTATCGGGTCTCTCTATCATTGAACCACACATCTGTCCTGTCCATTCTACTATCGGGTCTCTCTATCAGTGAACCACACAGCTGTCCTGTCCATTCTACTATCGAGTCTCTCTATCATTGAACCACACAGCTGTCCTGTCCATTCTACTATCGAGTCTCTCTATCATTGAACCACACAGCTGTCCTGTCCATTCTACTATCGGGTCTCTCTATCATTGAACCACACAGCTGTCCTGTCCATTCTACTATCGAGTCTCTCTATCAGTGAACCGCACAGCTGTCCTGTCCATTCTACTATCGGGTCTCTCTATCATTGAACCACACAGCTGTCCTGTCCATTCTACTATCGAGTCTCTCTATCATTGAAGCACACAGCTGTCCTGTCCATTCTACTATCGAGTCTCTCTATCATTGAAACACACAGCTGTCCTGTCCATTCTACTTTCGGGTCTCTCTATCAGTGAACCACACAGCTGTCCTGTCCATTCTACTATCGAGTCTCTCTATCATTGAACCACACAGCTGTCCTGTCCATTCTACTATCGGGTCTCTCTATCAGTGAACCACACAGCTGTCCTGTCCATTCTACTATCGAGTCTCTCTATTATTGAACCACACATCTGTCCTGTCCATTCTACTATCGAGTCTCTCTATCATTGAACCACACTTCTGTCCTGTCCATTCTACAATCGAGTCTCTCTATCATTGAACCACACAGCTGTCCTGTCCATTCTACTATCGGGTCTCTCTATCAGTGAACCACACAGCTGTCCTGTCCATTCTACTATCGGGTCTCTCTATCAGTGAACCACACATCTGTCCTGTCCATTCTACTATCGAGTCTCTCTCTCATTGAACCACACAGCTGTCCTGTCCATTCTACTATCGGGTCTCTCTATCAGTGAACCACACAGCTGTCCTGTCCATTCTACTATCGGGTCTCTCTATCATTGAACCACACAGCTGTCCTGTCCATTCTACTATCGGGTCTCTCTATCAGTGAACCACACAGCTGTCCTGTCCATTCTACTATCGGGTCTCTCTATCATTGAACCACACAGCTCTCCTGTCCATTCTACTATCGAGTCTCTCTATCATTGAACCACACATCTGTCCTGTCCATTCTACTATCGAGTCTCTCTATCAGTGAACCACACAGCTGTCCTGTCCATTCTACTATCGAGTCTCTCTATCATTGAACCACACATCTGTCCTGTCCATTCTACTATCGAGTCTCTCTATCATTGAACCACACAGCTGTCCTGTCCATTCTACTATCGAGTCTCTCTATCATTGAACCACACAGCTGTCCTGTCCATTCTACTATCGAGCCTCTCTATCATTGAACCGCACAGCTGTCCTGTCCATTCTACTATCGAGTCTCTCTATCATTGAACCACACAGCTGTCCTGTCCATTCTACTATCGGGTCTCTCTATCATTGAACCACACAGCTGTCCTGTCCATTCTACTATTGGGTCTCTCTATCATTGAACCACACATCTGTCCTGTCCATTCTACTATCGGGTCTCTCTATCATTGAACCACACATCTGTCCTGTCCATTCTACTATCGGGTCTCTCTATCAGTGAACCACACAGCTGTCCTGTCCATTCTACTATCGAGTCTCTCTATCATTGAACCACACAGCTGTCCTGTCCATTCTACTATCGAGTCTCTCTATCATTGAACCACACAGCTGTCCTGTCCATTCTACTATCGAGTCTCTCTATCATTGAACCACACAGCTGTCCTGTCCATTCTACTATCGGGTCTCTCTATCATTGAACCACACAGCTGTCCTGTCCATTCTACTATCGGGTCTCTCTATCATTGAACCACACAGCTGTCCTGTCCATTCTACTATCGGGTCTCTCTATCATTGAACCACACAGCTGTCCTGTCCATTCTACTATCGAGTCTCTCTATCAGTGAACCACACAGCTGTCCTGTCCATTCTACTATCGAGTCTCTCTATCATTGAACCACACAGCTGTCCTGTCCATTCTACTACAATTTTTTTTTTTTACAATTAAAATGCTTTATTGGCATGAAAGTTTACAGAGAACCATATTGCCAAAGCTTACATAGCAAAAAGGTACAGTTTTCCAACATTCTGTAGGTGTCAATCGATTTGACATTTGTTGGGTACATACAATATTACTTTTAAACAATATTAATTTTAAACAGTCTTTGTACTTCATTTGGTACGTTCAATATTAATTTTAAACAGTCTTAATTTTAAACAGTCCTCAGGTTGTGACATGTTGTTACATATTTGGCCCCAAGGTATGGTCTGTCTCCTTCTCCTAGGACTAATCTCAATTTTGACAGATCATCCAATTCCTTGAAATCTGGGGTTGTTTGGCTTAGCTTGTTGAATAATATGTTTCTTGATGTGTTGAATTTTTCGCATTTTAGGAGGAAATGCATTTCTGTTTCAACCTCGCCAGCCAGACATTGATCGCATATTCTATTCTCTCTAGGCTGCCAGGATTTCTTGTATCTGCCTTTTTCAATTTCCAGTTGGTGGTCGCTTAGTCTGTACCTGGTGAGGGTCTGTCTCTGTTTTGTGTCTCTGATGGTCGTGAGGTAGTCTGCCAGTTTATATTCTCTTTTTAGGGCCCGGTAACATTCTAATCTGCTTTGGCTTTCGGTTATTTTGTTCCAATGTTCCAGGTAGGTTTCTTTGCATTTTTTAATGATTTGGTTCACTCGGATTGGTGTTTGGACGGCTGTGTTGGTCTGGGGCTGGTCAGGGTCCGGCTGAGTACTTAGTTTCCGTAGCAGCTGACTCAGGGGACTCTTTTCTGGGTTTAGCTCTTGGGTCTGAAAGGCTTTGAAATGAAGGGTGTCTGGGGAGCTAGATTTGAGGTGATTTAGGAAGTTTAGTGCTCGTTTTTGGATGTTTATTATCAGTGGGTATCTGCCTAGTTCGGCTCTGCATGCATTTGTTGGCGTTTTTCTTTGGGTGCGAAGGATGCTTCGGCAGAATTCTGCATGTAGGGCTTCTATTGTATGTTTTTCCCATTTAGTGTAGCTTTGGTGATTTAGCGGGCCCCATACTTCACTACCGTACAGTGCAATGGGCAGGATTATGCTGTCAAATATTTTGAGCCAGATTTTGATTGGGATTTGGATGTTGTAGAATTTTCTTTTTATTGCATATAGGGCTCTTCGGGCTTTTTCTTTTAGTGCATTCACTGCTATGCTGAAGCTCCCTGATGCTGTAATAGTTAGACCAAGGTAGGTGTAGCTCATAGTGTGTCCTATAGTGATATCACTGAGGGTAAACTGGTATTTGTTTTCCTGACATCTGGGCCTTTTTTGAAAAATCATGATGTTGGTTTTCTTTAGATTTACTGTTAGAGCCCAATTTTGGCAGTATTTGTCGAGTAGGTCTAGTTGTTGCTGTAATCCCTGTTCTGTGGGAGACAGCAGAACCAGGTCGTCCGCATAGAACAGGGATTTCACTTCTCCATCCAGGAGACGGAGACCTGGTGACTCGCTTTGCTCCAGCATGTCTGCTAATTCATTTATGTATATGTTGAACAGGGTCGGGCTCAAATTGCAGCCCTGCCGGACGCCTCTTCTCTGGGTGAAGAAATCGGTGCGTTTGTCTCCAATTTTGACCCCGCATTTGTTTTTCAGATACATTGATTTAATAAGGTCATAGACTTTGCCCCCTATTCCACATTGAAGAAGTTTATAATAGAGCCCTTCGTGCCATATAGAGTCAAAGGCTTTCTTGAAGTCGATGAAACAGGCGAATATTTTCCCATTTTTTGTTTGGTGTATATGTTTTTCAATGAGGGTGTGAAGGGTATAGATATGGTCGGCGGTGCGGTGTTTTGGAAGAAAGCCTATTTGGTTTTTTCTGAGGATATTATGTTTGTTAAGAAAATCAAGTAATCTACTATTTAGAATACTGCAGAATAACTTCCCTAGACAACTGTTGACACAGATGCCGCGGTAGTTATTTGGGTCTGATTTGTTTCCGCTTTTATATATGGGGGAGATTAGTCCTTGGCACCAGATATCGGGAAAACAGCCTGAACGTAATATGATGTTGAATAATTTGAGTACCGCACCCTGCATCTCCATATTGCTGAACTTGAGCATTTCATTTTTGATGTTGTCTGGGCCACAGGCTTTCTTTAGGTGGAGAGATTTTGTTTTTGTGGCCATTTCTTTCCATGTGATTGGGGAGTCTAGAGGGTTTTGGTTGTCTTTGATTGTTGCTTCTAATGTGTGGAGTTTTTCTGTGACCTGATGTTGACTTGGGTTTGTTTCGTTTATTGGGATGTCTTTGTAGAGGTTTTCAAAATGTGTTCTCCAGATGTCGCCATCTTGGATTGGTAATGCTTGCAATTGTGTTGTACTCAGGTTATTCCACATTTCCCAGAATTGTTTTGGGTTGGTGGAGTTTTCAATTTCTTCTAGTATTTTGTGGGTATAGTTTTGTGTTTTGTTCCTAATGGTGTGTTTATATCTTTTGAGGGTTTCATTGTATCTAGTACGTAGGTCCGGATTGTTTGGTTGGCGATGCTTTTGGTTTGATATTTTTCTCAGGTCTTTTCTGGCATTTTTGCATTCGTGGTCAAACCATTTCTTATTTTTATTTTGTCTTTTGTGACTCTTCCTCTTCTGTTTCACGAGGTCGGCTTTTACAGCTGCCTCATGAAAGATCATATTTATATCCTCTATGGCCATGTTTACCCCATCTCTGGTGATCTCATATAGATTTTCTTTAAATTTTGAAATTTTACTTGTGAGATCAGGTGAATTTAGTGCTGTGATGAATTTATCTCCACTGTCTGGGGCCCATCTGTATGTCTGGTTTATTTTATGTAGCTTACTGGGTTCCTTTTTTGTGTCTGTAGTTTGGGCAGAAAGTTTAAGGTACACATTTATTTGGTTATGGTCTGAGAGGGGGGATTGCTGCCTGACAGTGAATGCGTTGATATCGCAGGGGTCCAGGTCAGTGATTGTATAATCCACCACACTAGACCCAAGAGTTGAGGAATATGTGAGTCTCCCTAAGGAGTCCCCTCTGAACCTACCGTTAACTATGTACAGGCCTAAGGCTCGGCAGAGTTGCACTACCTCCCTACCGCTTTTATTTATTTCACAATCGAGGTTGTTTCGGTTTGCGATGGCTGGTGTGACATATAGAGGGGTCTGGCCAAACACATGGTTGTTGCCCTGTGGGTCTATGAAGTCAGGTTCACATCCTGTCCTTGCATTTAGGTCCCCACATAGTAGCACCTTTCCTTGGGCCTGGAAATGGCTGATTTCCATGTGGAGAGTGTCAAATATCTCCTCTTCAAAATATGGCGATTCTATTGGAGGTATGTAGATCGCACATAAGTAAACATCGTTTTTTGCTATTCCTATATTTTTATCTAATTTTAGCCATACGTGTGATTTTCCCTGTTTTATCGGTGAGATGTGTTTGTTCAGTTCTCCTTTATACCACACCAGGATTCCCCCGGAGGTTCTGCCCTTGCGTGTCTTAATGTTCTTTACTGAAGGCACAATAATTTCATGGTACATTGGGGGACAGTGGGTCGGCATGTCCTTTTGGCACCATGTTTCTGTTAACACAATTATATCAATGTCTTTTATAGCTTTTAGGAATTCAGGGTCTGTACTCTTCATCCCAAAAGTTGAGGAGCGGAGGCCCTGGATATTCCAGCAGCTTATGTGGAAAGAACGCATTTATATAGTTCAATAAAACGAAATAAAATGGACCTATTTTGTGGGATGAGTGTGGAAACACTATTTTCTATAATGCTAAATGATGATTTAGTATAAATTTCATGAGGCATGCACATATATCTATCTAATAGTAGTAATAATACTGATAAGATAACAATAATGATAATGATAAATAACAATATTAATAATTTCTCCGGCTTTCTATCAGGCTGTTCAGCATCGTCATGATCTTTCTCAGTTCTTGGTCTACAGTCTGTGGTCTAGAGGGGGGTCTTGGGTCAGGTATAAAAGCACGGTTCTGTTGTTGGTTTTGTAAAGGGGGGTGGGGGACATTGGTGGTCCTGTTTGGGTTACGGCTCCCAATGGTAGAGGGGGTGGGAGGGCTGCGTCTTTTGGCAGTGTTTATGAGGTTTTTTGCAAAGACCCACATCCGCTGTTTGAGTAGATGTATTTCGTCATAGAGGTCCCTTGTGTTGATGTTTGGATGATGGGCCAGGTAGACGTTGGGGAAGACAGAACATCTCGTGTCGATCTCCCTGTTGGTGTTGTGGATTATATAGGCTGGGGTGTCCTTTCTGGGCAGTAGTGTGGAGATCACGATCCGCGCCTCGGGGAATTCCTTGCTGGCCTTTTCCGCCATCCTGCTCACCGCCCTAGCAGTGCCTTCCCGTAGGGTGCGTAGGTCGTTTGTGCCTGTGTGGATCACAAGCCATTTGGGGCTTCCAAGGGATTCTTTGTTCAGGATCTTCATTGCATGTTCTGTGTTGCTGCACCATTTTTTCAGGACTTGATGACCTGGGAACAGCCTCTGGGGGTCCAGAAACTTTCCGTTGGAGTCGGTCAGCAGGACCGCCTGAGGGGCTGGTTTTTCAGACTGGGTAGCAGTAGTCTGGGCAGGACTCGACTGATGGCTGGTTGTTGGCTGGGTTTCTGGGATATGTTGTGTGGCAGGAGCGGGGTTTGAGGCTTTCGTTGTGTCCTCGTGTGGGGGGGCATCTGACGGGTTCTGCGTCCCTGTGTGTGAGGACTGGGTAGCGGTAGTCTGGGCAGGACTCGACTGAGGGCTGGTTGTTGGCTGGGTTTCTGTGGTGAGCTGTGTGGCAGGAGCGGGGTTTGTGGCTTTCGGTGTGTCCTCGTGTGGGGTGGCATCCGACGGGTTCTGTGTCCTTGTGTGTGTTGTTTTTTGGACCTTAAGAGGTTTGTGTTGCCTGCTGAGCCTTTCTACGGCCTCCGTCATTTTGTTTAGTTGGGTATGGAGTTCTTTGATCTTATTTATTTGTTCCTCTACGGTCTTTCTCAGATTGTGGATGGTGGACTCGTTTTCCATTTTCAGCTGTTTGAGTTCCTCCGTCCAGTTCTTGGTCTGTGTTTCTCTGTATTCGTTGAATTCGAGTTCTAGTTTGGACAGACTCTCTTTCAGCAGTTTGTTTGCGTTGAGAGGTGTGGGGGGGGTGGAGATGGTCAGGGAGGTGTGTGTCTCTGCTGGACTCTCTTCTTCTTCCTCCGCTTGGCTCTCATCATCCTCTGTTCGATTCTCTTTTGCCTCCTGTCCATTGGTCCTATTTGTGTCTGCCTTAGTTTTCAACTGGGGGAATTCCTTTTCGAAGGAGTCCAGACTTTCTACATTCCCCTGTATCATGATCTTTCCTTTTTTGTTGTAGTAGCTTATGGTTAGCAGGGGGTCATCTTTATCTAGATTTCCATCTTTACATATTTTCAGTCTGCCTCCACTGCCAATACCTTCGCTGGAGACGTATGCGTAGTATTTTTGTAAAGTCTCCTTCCATGAGGGAATGGAGTCGGTGTAGAATATGAGGTTGTTCTTCGTCTTAATCCCTTTGTGTGTGGTATAGTCAACGTAGAGGACCTCTGGGTTACTTTTTAGTGTTATGTCCTTGTGTTTTTCCTTTGCTTTATTTTTTGTGCATTGCTCAGGATATTTCATTTCCCTGCTCATTGTAGTCGTTTGTTTTGTCTCAGGTAGATAACTTTTTTTCTCTTTTTTTGTGTCGTGTTCCACCTTATCCCACTTTTAGGTCCAAAATTGAGAGTTTTTCAGGGGTTCATCTTTGATATAGCTGCTCTTAAAAGTTTCTCTCTCTCTCTCTCACAGGTTCCTGGTTCGGGTTGTTTATCGTTTCTCTCTGGTTTCTATTCCTTTTTTTTTTCTTCGGGTTTGTTGTTCTTTTTCTAGGTTACCTAAATTTAGGTAGATCTAGGTATAGCTTTTTTCCTCCGGACCCGGAGTTTTCCTCTCTCTCCTCGCGTCGGTCTCAGGCTGTTTCTGCTCTGGTCCCAGCCCCTCGGCTCGGCTGTGCAGTCCCGTCCCGGCCCGGTGTTTGTCCGAGTTTCTCCGACCCCGGAGTTTCTCTACTATCGGGTCTCTCTATCATTGAACCACACATCTGTCCTGTCCATTCTACTATCGGGTCTCTCTATCATTGAACCACACAGCTGTCCTGTCCATTCTACTATCGAGTCTCTCTATCATTGAACCACACAGCTGTCCTGTCCATTCTACTATCGAGTCTCTCTATCATTGAACCACACAGCTGTCCTGTCCATTCTACTATCGAGTCTCTCTATCAGTGAACCACACAGCTGTCCTGTCCATTCTACTTTCGAGTCTCTCTATCATTGAACCACACAGCTGTCCTGTCCATTCTACTATCGGGTCTCTCTATCAGTGAACCACACAGCTGTCCTGTCCATTCTACTATCGGGTCTCTCTATCATTGAACCACACAGCTGTCCTGTCCATTCTACTATCGAGTCTCTCTATCATTGAAGCACACAGCTGTCCTGTCCATTCTACTATCGGGTCTCCTTATCAGTGACCCACACAGCTGTCCTGTCCATTCTACTATCGAGTCTCTCTATCAGTGAACCACACATCTGTCCTGTCCATTCTACTATCGGGTCTCTCTATCATTGAACCACACAGCTGTCCTGTCCATTCTACTATCGAGTCTCTCTATCATTGAACCACACATCTGTCCTGTCCATTCTACTATCGAGTCTCTCTATCATTGAACCACACAGCTGTCCTGTCCATTCTACTATCGAGTCTCTCTATCAGTGAACCACACATCTGTCCTGTCCATTCTACTATCGGGTCTCTCTATCATTGAACCACACAGCTGTCCTGTCCATTCTACTATCGAGTCTCTCTATCATTGAACCACACAGCTGTCCTGTCCATTCTACTATCGAGTCTCTCTATCATTGAACCACACAGCTGACCTGTCCATTCTACTATCGAGTCTCTCTATCAGTGACCCACACAGCTGTCCTGTCCATTCTACTATCGAGTCTCTCTATCATTGAACCACACAGCTGTCCTGTCCATTCTACTATCGGGTCTCTCTATCATTGAACCACACAGCTCTCCTGTCCATTCTACTATCGAGTCTCTCTATCATTGAACCACACATCTGTCCTGTCCATTCTTCTATCGAGTCTCTCTATCAGTGAACCACACAGCTGTCCTGTCCATTCTACTATCGAGTCTCTCTATCATTGAACCACACAGCTGTCCTGTCCATTCTACTATCGGGTCTCTCTATCATTGAACCACACAGCTGTCCTGTCCATTCTACTATCGGGTCTCTCTATCATTGAACCACACAGCTGTCCTGTCCATTCTACTATCGGGTCTCTCTAGCATTGAACCACACAGCTGTCCTGTCCATTCTACTATCGGGTCTCTCTATCATTGAACCACACAGCTGTCCTGTCCATTCTACTATCGAGTCTCTCTATCAGTGAACCACACAGCTGTCCTGTCCATTCTACTATCGAGTCTCTCTATCATTGAACCACACAGCTGTCCTGTCCATTCTACTATCGAGTCTCTCTATCAGTAAACCACACAGCTGTCCTGTCCATTCTACTATCGAGTCTCTCTATCATTGAACCACACATCTGTCCTGTCCATTCTACTATTGAGTCTCTCTATCATTGAACCACACAGCTGTCCTGTCCATTCTACTATCGAGTCTCTCTATCATTGAACCACACAGCTGTTCTGTCCATTCTACTATCGAGTCTCTCTATCAGTGAACCACACAGCTGTCCTGTCCATTCTACTATCGAGTCTCTCTATCATTGAACCACACAGCTGTCCTGTCCATTCTACTATCGGGTCTCTCTATCATTGAACCACACATCTGTCCTGTCCATTCTACTATCGGGTCTCTCTATCATTGAACCACACATCTGTCCTGTCCATTCTACTATCGGGTCTCTCTATCAGTGAACCACACAGCTGTCCTGTCCATTCTACTATCGAGTCTCTCTATCATTGAACCACACAGCTGTCCTGTCCATTCTACTATCGAGTCTCTCTATCATTGAACCACACAGCTGTCCTGTCCATTCTACTATCGGGTCTCTCTATCATTGAACCACACAGCTGTCCTGTCCATTCTACTATCGAGTCTCTCTATCAGTGAACCACACAGCTGTCCTGTCCATTCTACTATCGGGTCTCTCTATCATTGAACCACACAGCTTTCCTGTCCATTCTACTATCGAGTCTCTCTATCATTGAACCACACAGCTGTCCTGTCCATTCTACTATCGAGTCTCTCTATCATTGAACCACACAGCTGTCCTGTCCATTCTACTATCGAGTCTCTCTATCAGTGAACCACACAGCTGTCCTGTCCATTCTACTATCGGGTCTCTCTATCAGTGAACCACACAGCTGTCCTGTCCATTCTACTATCGAGTCTCTCTATCATTGAACCACACATCTGTCCTGTCCATTCTACTATCGAGTCTCTCTATCATTGAACCACACATCTGTCCTGTCCATTCTACTATCGAGTCTCTCTATCATTGAACCACACAGCTGTCCTGTCCATTCTACTATCGGGTCTCTCTATCAGTGAACCACACAGCTGTCCTGTCCATTCTACTATCGAGTCTCTCTATCATTGAACCACACATCTGTCCTGTCCATTCTACTATCGAGTCTCTCTATCATTGAACCACACAGCTGTCCTGTCCATTCTACTATCGGGTCTCTCTATCAGTGAACCACACAGCTCTCCTGTCCATTCTACTATCGAGTCTCTCTATCATTGAACCACACATCTGTCCTGTCCATTCTACTATCGAGTCTCTCTATCATTGAACCACACAGCTGTCCTGTCCATTCTACTATCGGGTCTCTCTATCAGTGAACCACACAGCTGTCCTGTCCATTCTACTATCGGGTCTCTCTATCATTGAACCACACAGCTGTCCTGTCCATTCTACTATCGGGTCTCTCTGTCAGTGAACCACACAGCTGTCCTGTCCATTCTACTATCGGGTCTCTCTATCAGTGAACCACACAGCTGTCCTGTCCATTCTACTATCGAGTCTCTCTATCATTGAACCACACAGCTGTCCTGTCCATTCTACTATCGAGTCTCTCTATCATTGAACCACACAGCTGTCCTGTCCATTCTACTATCGAGTCTCTCTATCATTGAACCACACAGCTGTCCTGTCCATTCTACTATCGGGTCTCTCTATCATTGAACCACACAGCTGTCCTGTCCATTCTACTATCGAGTCTCTCTATCATTGAACCACACATCTGTCCTGTCCATTCTACTATCGGGTCTCTCTATCATTGAACCACACATCTGTCCTGTCCATTCTACTATCGGGTCTCTCTATCATTGAACCACACAGCTGTCCTGTCCATTCTACTATCGAGTCTCTCTATCATTGAACCACACAGCTGTCCTGTCCATTCTACTATCGGGTCTCTCTCTCATTGAACCACACAGCTCTCCTGTCCATTCTACTATCGAGTCTCTCTATCATTGAACCACACATCTGTCCTGTCCATTCTACTATCGAGTCTCTCTATCAGTGAACCACACAGCTGTCCTGTCCATTCTACTTTCGAGTCTCTCTATCATTGAACCACACATCTGTCCAGTCCATTCTACTATCGAGTCTCTCTATCAGTGAACCACACAGCTGTCCTGTCCATTCTGCTATCGAGTCTCTCTATCATTGAACCACACAGCTGTCCTGTCCATTCTACTATCGGGTCTCTCTATCATTGAACCACACAGCTGTCCTGTCCATTCTACTATTGGGTCTCTCTATCATTGAACCACACATCTGTCCTGTCCATTCTACTATCGGGTCTCTCTCTCATTGAACCACACATCTGTCCTGTCCATTCTACTATCGGGTCTCTCTATCAGTGAACCACACAGCTGTCCTGTCCATTCTACTATCGAGTCTCTCTATCATTGAACCACACAGCTGTCCTGTCCATTCTACTATCGAGTCTCTCTATCATTGAACCACACAGCTGTCCTGTCCATTCTACTATCGAGTCTCTCTATCATTGAACCACACAGCTGTCCTGTCCATTCTACTATCGGGTCTCTCTATCATTGAACCACACAGCTGTCCTGTCCATTCTACTATCGGGTCTCTCTATCAGTGAACCACACAGCTGTCCTGTCCATTCTACTATCGAGTCTCTCTATCATTGAACCACACATCTGTCCTGTCCATTCTACTATCGAGTCTCTCTATCATTGAACCACACAGCTGTCCTGTCCATTCTACTATCGGGTCTCTCTATCATTGAACCACACAGCTGTCCTGTCCATTCTACTATCGGGTCTCTCTATCATTGAACCACACAGCTGTCCTGTCCATTCTACTATCGGGTCTCTCTATCAGTGAACCACACAGCTGTCCTGTCCATCCTACTATCGAGTCTCTCTATCATTGAACCACACAGCTGTCCTGTCCATTCTACTATCGAGTCTCTCTATCAGTGAACCACACAGCTGTCCTGTCCATTCTACTATCGGGTCTCTCTATCATTGAACCACACAGCTGTCCTGTCCATTCTACTATCGAGTCTCTCTATCATTGAACCACACAGCTGTCCTGTCCATTCTACTATCGAGTCTCTCTATCATTGAACCACACAGCTGTCCTGTCCATTCTACTATCGGGTCTCTCTATCATTGAACCACACAGCTGTCCTGTCCATTCTACTATCGGGTCTCTCTATCATTGAACCACACAGCTGTCCTGTCCATTCTACTATCGAGTCTCTCTATCATTGAACCACACAGCTGTCCTGTCCATTCTACTATCGGGTCTCTCTATCAGTGAACCACACAGCTGTCCTGTCCATTGTGCTACAGAGCCACCCATTCTACTGAGGATCATCCTATCCATTGCACTATGAAGCTGCGCTGTTCGTTACAAATTGAACCACTTTGTCCTTTGTGCTATGGAGCAATCCTCTTCATTGCACCATGGAACCTCCCTGTGCATTGTGCTGCAGAGGAACCAATCCACTGGATTACTGACGCACCCTGTCCATTTCACATTGAGGCCCCCCTATTCATTACATCTTGAACCACCCTATTCACTCGACTACTGAGTCAGCCTATCTATTACAGCATGAATCTCCCTACCCAATTACACCTCAGGTCACCATTAGTGCTTAGGTCACGCTATCTATTGCTCCACTGGGTAACCCGTTACATTACACCTTGAACGAACCTATTATTGCATTGTGGAGCTGCTTTATCCATTGTGTTACTGAGCCATCCTGTCCATTACCGGGAAATTAGTGGTGGGGAACATGGAGATGGTAAAAACGCTGAACAAATATTTTGTATCTGTCTTTACAGTAGAGGACACTAAAAATATCCCAACACTGGACAAACAGGGGGCTATGGGGGGGAGGAGCTAAATACAATTAAAATCACTAAGGAGATGGTACTCGGTAAGATAATGGGACTTAAGGCGGATAAATCCCCTGGACCTGATGGCTTACATCCTAGGGTCTTGAGAGAAGTAGCGGTAGGGATTGCAGATGCATTGGTGGTAATTTTCTGAAACTCCCTGGATTCAGGAAAGGTCCCAGCAGATTGGAAAACTGCTAATGTAACGCCCTTATTTAAAAAGGGAAGTAGAAAAAAGGCTGGAAACTATAGACCAGTTAGCCTAACATCTGTGGTTGGTAAAATGTTGGAGTCCATTATTAAGGAAGCAGTAACAGGACATTTGGATAAGCATAATTTAATCGGACAGAGTCAGCATGGTTTTATGAAGGGGAAGTCATGTTTGACAAATTTGCTCGAATTCTTTGAGGACGTAACAAACAGGGTGGATAAAGGGGAACCAGTGGATGTGGTGCATTTGGACTTCCAAAAGGCATTTGACAAGGTGCCACACAAAAAATTACTGCACAAGATAAAAAATCATGGGATTGGGGGTAATATACTGGTATGGGTGGAAGATTGGCTATCTAACAGAAAACAAAGAGTTGGGATTAATGGTTCATTCTCAGGTTGGCAATCAGTAACCAGTGGTGTTCCGCAGGGGTCAGTGCTGAGACCCCAACTCTTTACAATC